>NC_031768.1:111509456-111611401 GCF_001522545.3 Parus major
CCCGACCCAAACCCCGGGAGATGTCCCTGAGCCCGGCCCCAGCCCCGGGAGATGTCCCGGAGCCCGGCCCCAGCCCCGGGAGATGTCCCTGAGCCCGGCCCCAGCCCCGGGAGATGTCCCGGAGCCCGGCCCCAGCCCCGGGAGATGTTCCGGAGCCCGGCCCCAGCCCCGGGAGATGTCCCGGAGCCCAGCCCCAGCCCCGGGAGATGCCCCGTCGCACGGAGCGGGGGCTCTGCAGTAGCTGGTGACACGAGTCACGTAACTCGGGAGCCTCGGGTGGATGTTGCAGCCAGCCGGGATCCGGCCGTGTCCAATTAGCGGGCTCTCCCGGGCGGAATGCAGCGGCAAAGTACCGGTGAAAGCCCGGGAGTTTCAGGCTGCAGCCGTAGCTGGCTTGCCGGAGAATCGCGAATTGCATCCTGCATCCCTTGGCTGCCCGCGGTGACTGGCGCAGCCTGCACCACGCGGGGCCACAACTCCGGCCCCAAACACACACACTGACTTTGCCATCGCTAAAGCTAGCTGGAGCAGGGGCCTCCACACAAGAGCTGCTCTCTGTAGGTGTGTGTAGCTCTGCTCTAGCATCTGACATGTAAAATGAGTATTTTTTAGAAGCCTTCTCTTCATGCTAGCACCTTTCCTTCGGTCCTTGCAGCCCGTCAGAGGCCCCAGAGTACCTGTCAGAACACGGAGCAAACAGGCGAGCGATGCTGCTGTTCCTGCTCTTAGGAGGAATCACTGCAGAGCAGTGCTTCCCAAACTTCCCCTTCTGGAGATCGTTTTTCAGAATATGGACAACTTCCTTCCCAAGTGACTTGTCTCAGGTCTCCAGAGCCACCCAGCGTGGTTCTGTGGAAAATGGGAAAATATCTGAATAATACTGAGGTCAAATAAATATTTCACTCCAAACCAAAGTTATGCATCCTCATAGTACTGAGTCTAGTTCTGAATGCATGTGCTGTCTGCACACACAGCAAGCAACAGGATGGGAGGAGAGGTGCCTTTGGCAGCAGATGTGGAGCTACGTGGCAGAGTTAACATCAAAACTCTTTGATAGCAGAGAAACCGATCCCCAGTGTTTCTCAAACCAGCGTGGTAAACATCTGAACAACCTCCTTCTCCATTGCCCTGTGTGTCCTTTTGTCCTCAGGGTCAGCAGTGCCAGCAGGCCACTGGGAACTGCTGCCTGAAGCACCTGAGCACTGGGTTTATCAAACAATACAGAACCACCAGCTTGCTGCTGCAGTGATGCAGCTTCCAGTGATGTTGTGAGCCAGGACCTGTGCCAGTGTCTCTCCTGCTCAGTATTGGCACCCTCCAAACATCTGGTTTAACTCTGCCAGGTCTGCGCTGCACTGAAGGGGTTGGAAAATATGGAAGCCAAAGCAACGGAGGGACAAGGCTGTGAGAAGTCATCTCAGACAGGTTCCTGTTTCAGGAGAGCACAGGGGAGGACATAAGCACTAAAAATTAACATGAAATTAATCTCCTTTCCTGTTTCCAGGCTTGATTATTCAATCAAACAAATTAAAGAATCATCAGACTTAATACCATTTGTTTTGTGTCTCCAACCCTTCCTTTCACTCATATTTACCATCTACACCATTTCCTCTGTGGTCAGACTTCCAAAAGATGGAAAAAATGGCCAGAGCTCTTGGGCAGGAAACCTCCAAGGGCAGAGGGAGAAGCAGGTGGTCTGGTCACGGCCCAGAGAAAAACATCTCCTGTCCTCCTTTGTCAAGTCTCATTTCACCACACCTTTCCATTCATTGGACTAAGATGTTTTTCTACAGCAAAAAGACCAGAAATTCACATCCCTCAAAATATAACTTTCCCTGTTAAAAAAAACCCACAATTTTGCTTTAGTTTGAAGGGGTTTTTTTGCCAACATTTTCCTCAGCTTTTATAGAATACACAGCTGTTTTCATTGAGTTCTGTCATACAACAAGATACTTCTTTGAAACCTTACTAAGTTCTCAGGACTACTAGTGCTTGCTTCTCTGAAGCCACATCTTTCTTTCATGATTTCATGTAAATCTATGTTTTTTTAAGGTGTGAGAGAAAGGTGAAAGAAAAAGGATGAAGAAAGATGACAAATCTGGAGGCTTGGGGGGCTGGGGAAGAACAAGGACAACAATCAACCCAAAACCCAACAAAATTCTGTTTTCAGTTAGGGGAAAAAATATTTCCAGAGAAGGGAGTTTTGGAGGTTACTCCCAGCAATCACATTCTGGATTTGTAAATATCACAGCACCAGTGGAGTCATCTTATGCAGGAATAAAAAGGATATTGAGCAACACAATCCATATAGTGCACATTTATAGTATCAAACTTTTAAGAAAGAAAACCCCTCAAACGAAAAAATGAATAGCAGAAATACTTGAGAAATTTTGAAATAAAAAATACATTTTTAAAAAACTTCACTTGAAAAAAACTCCAAAACCAAACCTGGGAAAATTCTCAGCAGGAAAGAAAGATTAAATTCATTACATATTTCTCACTAGGCTTTTTCTCTGTGACGCACATTGTGTTAGTTTTGTGCAAATTGCATGTTTACTCTATTAAGAGTAATTTTCTGTGAGCTTAAAGGGCACCTTTGAAGAAAGAAAATAGCCTCTAGTGGCATTTCTACATAACCAGAGTGCACATGGTAATATCTTTGCCCTAGCATCCATAAAATCCTTCTGGAGAAACACATAACTATGATTTATGATTTTCTGCCAAGCCTGGGCTTTAATTTCTTTAATATATTGAAGATCAAAATCCTTACTACACACAAATTTTATCTCTTACATTTTTCTTTTGTAAACAGGGAGGTGACACATTCTGTGATTGTATAATGGAAAAAAGAAATCATAACACATGGGCAGAATGCTCCGGATCCCACGTTTGCATACTAAATAGGAAAACAACTTTCTGCCTAATGAAAAAATGCTACAGATTATTAGGAATAGCCACAGAAGTAATCAATCAATTTATCCAATGGACTGGGCCACAACCTGCTTCCAAGAAGCTTTTTAATGTTTATGGCTGTCGAGTGGCGTCATTTAATTAATTGAATGACACGAAACTTCTAATCTTAGAGATTTAAAGTATTTTCCTTAAAAACAAACAAAAAGAATTAATGACAGGTTCACTACTCATAAAGAAAGGTGGCTGGACAATCCCTCATTTATTCAGGGAGGAGGCAGAACAATGGTCCCCAAGTGATGCCTCGCCTGTGCCTCCATGGGATTGTTGGGAGGCGTGAGAACATTTCCCCCTCGATTTCTGGGATTTATTCATGCAGGTTCTTGTTTGTGATGTGGATACACCTCCCTTCACACAGACCAGCAAACTTTTCAACTTTTCCACATAAATCATAACAGGATCAGCTTTCTAAAATTATTCAGTAATCAGCTGGGACTGCAAATAACCACCTCAGTATATATTATTTATATATGCATATATATGTACATATATATACACATATATCTACACACACACACACACACACACACACACACACACACATATATATATGTATGCATCTATTTTGATATTAACTATTTAGTGTTCAGGTAAAAAGTATTTTAAATGGAAGCATTGCTGTTTGAGTTCATCCTAAGTGTGACATGGGCCAGTCTTGGAGATGGTGACCAAGGAAGGAAAACCCTCCCACGAGCCACCAAGCAAATTTACTTGGTTTAAATATTCTTTGGGAGAGGTTTTACAGCATAACTCAAAGGTCTCCTAATGCACAGTGTCGCCCTGAAAATGCAAGCAGATGAGGAAATGCAGGATGTGGAAGAGTAAAAGGCAGGATGCAATAAAAACAAATGATAATGAAGTGTGAAAAGTTACTTTAAATAAGTCATGTAAAGCTAAGCTATAGCCCTTTCTAATCAATACTTACATAATAATTATGTGAAAATCCAGATAAATGGATTAACAAGGCAGCAAAAACCTCAGCTTTGAGCAGCCACAAAGCTGAACTTGTAACTATGAAACAACTGCACACCAATCCCATAATGAAAAAAAGTAAAGAGATGGAAAAGGGTAGAAAAGCAAAATGCAAATGCAGTTTAGCTGCAAATTTCCCCCATAAAGTCTGAATCGTTTGTTAAATATGCAATAAAAAGGTGACAGTCCAAGCACTTAGACTGAATTTACTTATCTGTAAACAAAAATCTATAGAAGCCATAAAAGAAGAGCTTCACCAGCATTACTGCCAGTTTTCATAGAAAAGCCACATTTATGTGCAGGAGAGAGTATTGCTACCATGAAAGAGCTTGCCAAATTTTAGGATGGAGCACTTACAGTAGAAATCCATGAATCCTGTAAAACCAGACTGTATTATGGAGACACTGGCAGACCTCCAATAAGGTGTGTAATGATAAGTTTGATCAGTTTGTTTTTCTTCTTGCAGGTCACAAAGAATGTTCAGAAATTTTTCTTGTAAGGCCAAAAAAAAAAAAAAAAGAAAACCAAAAAATTAAATTATTTATTCCCATGTATTTCAACTCATTCAGTTTTTGGTTGTTTTTATTTTTTTTTCCAGAAGAAAGTGCAAAGTAGTGTTGGACAAAAAATGGGCAGACATATTTTGAAATAAATATGACAGTACTTCTAATACCAGGGATCAACATCCAACCTGGGGAATGCACTTGGAGAGCACACAGGCAAAATTTTGTAATCTGTCTGAGCTGGATTGGAAGAATTCCCTTGTCTTTGCAGAGCCAGGCTTGCACACTGACAGCAAAATAGGTCGTCTATTTTTGCCAGAGAGAAACACTTATGGCCAACTGCAATTTTAAACAGCAGAACTCAAATACTCTGAAGAGTCTGCATTCACAACATGTGACAAGTCCTTAACAGTTTCATTTCCACAAGGAACTTTTTGCATTTAACAGTTGATTATCTTATACTTTTTCTTTTTTTTTTCTTCAGTAAAGAATACCTGAGATTCTGCAAATGATTGAGGTTCTTTCTTATTTTCTGGTCATTTGGTGTTTTTTTCTCAAAGCACCTCACCTCCTCCTTGGTAGTCAAAGTTTCCTCCTCTTCTATCTCATGGAACTGGAACCACATCCAAGGAAACATCAGGGGATAGAAAAAGATGGGGAAAAGACCATAAACTGGAATTATCTAAGAACCCTCAACTTCACATCCAGCATCAAAGCATGAAATCACTTCCTACCTTCGCTCCTAATGGCAAGGTGTGTATTTGACTGTGTGCTGTACCTACAGTTACTAATTCCTGACTAGATGCTACCACCCAAGAGGAAAATCAGAATTCAGAAGGGGACAATCTTTTTGCAAAGGCTTGTTCCCAGTTCTGGTGCCTGCATGGAGACAGAGAGTTCCTGTTTGCTTCAAAAGCTGCTTCGTTCAGGACTTTGGGGGGACATTAATCAACTTGGAAACTGAGAAGAGCATCGTATGGAAGAATTAGGAGCTCAGAATTTTTCAGGGTGCACAGGTCCTTCAGAAGTTCCTCCATGAGCAAGTTCTTCCTGTGTCCAGCTTATACCAGCATTTCTCAGCCTCCAACTATAATACAGCAAAAAAACACCAGAAAAGTCAAGGTGGCCCCTAATTACTGACCCCTAAAGCATCCTTCCCCCCAGCTGCAGTCAGCTGGGTACTGTCACCCCTCAGCTGGGTGCAGAACACATTCTCAGCAGTCACACCTGTGCTGCTGGATGACTTCAGCTTCTGTGAAAGGTCCCCATCCTCCTGACCCATCACCCCAGCTCACCCCGTGCGTGCTGAGAAGCTCTCAAGTCTTCCAGAGTTTTCTTCTTGATTATAATGAGTTAATTACATTGCCAGAAAGCATGAGGTAGCTTTTTATTAATCTCCTTGGCCACTTGGGCAATGAAGAATTGCAGTTTCTGCAGAAGGCTAAGCTAACGTTATCTAAACATTATTCTTTATAATTGTTGGACAACACATGCAATAAATAATTATACCTCATTAGTGTTCTCCCAGCCCAAATGACCCATAGCAGGACAGTCTGTCAACCTTGAGTCAAGCAGCCCTTATCCATTAAATGGGATATTTTATGATACTTTAGTCTTTCCTCTCCAATCCTTTAGCCAGCTGAAGCTCCATAGTAAAGGGTGGAGCTCCTTCATCTTTCTAAGTCACCAAAGAAGGTTGGAAATGCAGACATTTCTTATTCTGAGCTGGAGGTGCACTGTCTATGTCAGGAGAATGTATTACAAAGATTTTTTGTCTTCTTGAACATAAAAAAAAAAAAAAAAAAGTTTTTCCCACTGCAGGAAAAGATTTGGTTTATCTGAACTAAATTTTCAATCTTTAAAACCTCTTTTTTCATCAGGGTTATTTTTCATATGACAGACAGTTCATGACTCAAATGTTTAACATTTGCTTAAAGAGATTCCCTCATTCATTGGAGCTGTCACCAAAACCTGGGAGAATGTATGAGTTACTTTTTTGGTACAAGAAATAGAGAAAGCCTCTGTCATCTGTGTTACCAAACTAAAGTTGCTGGAAAAGGTCTACCAGCATTGAAATTAAATTAATCTCTAGACCTTTTAATGAAAGAAACTAGTGAGTACTCAATCATTTCTTTTGGATGCACCAGCTTTGTAACTGGGAAGTAGCAGCAGGATTTAAAGAAAGAAGTAATATTTTGTACAAAATAATTTGTACAGTATTGTAGGGGAAATTTATTACAAAGGGTTGCAGGATTTTCCTAAATATTCTAGCTCAAAAGGGAGCTGTAGGAAATGCATAGAAAAAATCCCCATAATAAAACAGGGAAAAACCCCAAACAAACCAAACAAAATAAAACAAACAAACAAATAAACTATTGTAAAAGCTGGAAATAATTGCAGAAAATAGTCCCCATTCAGTTCCTACTCTGAACTTACACTAGTGGCATGCCAAACTGCAAAACTAAAAATCCAAAACCCACTGGAATCAAAGAGCATTTCTTGAGAAAACAGTACACTCATCAGAAGTGACATAAAATGAAAAAAAGAGATGACTTGCAGAGGATCTGTGAAAAAAATTCAAGAACTTGTCAGATACGTGGAGGGGAAGGTTTTACTGAAACCCAATCTGTGCAAACTCAGTGTACTCTGCTGGGTTTATGGATGTGCTCCCTTTAATGGGACTTCTTAAATGATACTTTGCTTTAAGATGGCAGCTGAGTGAATTATTACCATTGCCCAGGAGAGAACAAAACCTGCAGCATTTACAGGAGTAAGAACCCCTGAGATAAATCACAGAAAGTGGAAGGAGGAATGGAACCTCCATCTGTGCTTAAGGATGGAGAATCTTGCAAACACCTCCAGCACAGCACAAAAGCCTGAGCTCTGCGACCCAGAGGGGACAGAGGAGAGGGTCAGATATTATGGGTCCTAATAGTTGGGTTGGTTGGGAGTTTTGTTTGTTGGGGTGGTTTTTTGTTTCTTTTTCTTGGTTTGTTTGGTTTGTTTGGTAGTTTTTTTGTTTAGGATTTTTTTTTTAAATTATTATTTTTGGTTTGGGGGGGTTAATTTTATTTTATTTTTTTTTAAATTAAAATTCAAGTTATAACACCACCTATTTCTAAAGAATTTGCTGTTATATCAATTTCAGACCTATACATGCTGGGCCATCTGCCCTTTAGTTTTCCCTAAGAAGACTGTAAAAGATTCTTGTGAGCTCTAGAATAATAAAGACAGCATTTTCTATTATTTTATACAGTCTCAAATGTCTTGTCTAGAATTAAATAACCAAACATGCTGATTTTGCCAAGTTTTTGTTGTTTTTTTCTTTTCTTTTTTAATTTTTTAATTAAGCAATCTTCACTGGTTTTGTCAGATAAGCAAATATATTTATATTCCTTCCACATATGTTGTCTGGCATCATATTAGCCTTTTTGCAAAGGAGGTAAATAGGTTTCTTTAAGAGTTTAAGCTTATGACCTCCCAGCTTTTACAAGAGAAAACAAAAAATTGCTTACTGAAATCTTAGGAAGGGCACTCCATTTTTGAAGGATGTTATTATTTGAGTTGGAGTTGTAATGGAGCTAAACCACACCTACTTAAGAGAACAGGGCCAAACATTGCTTTTGCTTACAGCAGTTTAAATCCTTGGAGGCCTTTCTTACTAAGAAAATTGAGTAAGATTTCAGTAAAATCAATTTTTAAAAGCACCAGGAGCTTGCTGTTGACCTCAGCTACAGCAATCTGTGCAGCTTTGCTAAAACCTGCTCTCTCCTAAATCTGACTGACGCCACTGATGAATTGTGCTGTAAAATTTACTGTTTCAATCCCTTTACACACAGAAGCTGCTGCTTGTGTTTCTGTTCCTGTGAGACTGAAGGGAGAGGTTTTCCCAAACTGACTGCAGGAATACAGAATTCCCTACTCTCCTGCACCACTTTCAGCTCCTTTAGCATTTAGATTAACCCACAGCAGCACCAGAGGTGGTGGGGAAGAGCAGCCTTGAACGCAGCACTGGAGCAAACTGTCCCCACCTCTGTCCCCCCACAAAGTTCTGTACAGAGCTGGCAAGTCTCTACCCGTTACTTCCCTTCTTTCTAGCCAGTGCCTTGGAGTTTTAATTCACAAATTTTATTTATCATCATTACTACAACTATAGCACCTAGAATACCTCAGGAATTCAAGAACTGCTTCACACTTTCAAACTTTCCTTCTTCTGTGCATACTCAGAAGCTTTCAGACTTTTTACCTGACACAGCCTGAAATAAATCTGGGGTTCCTGGCTTAGTAATGAGATAATATTATTTCCATTTTCAGTTTTGGTTTTTTTTCAGCTTTTTCCTCCATGAAGGATTGCCCTTGTTGGCACATCAGCCACCTCACACAACCAGACCAAGCAGCAATATTTAATAAGCAATATTTAAATATCTTACCCAATACACACCTATCAATAATGCATATCCAAACTCCCACAGTAGTTTCATTTTTTAACATGTCTCTGTTTGCCATCAAATCACCATGTGCACTTTGATCTTGCACACTTGACACATTTTAACAGACAGAAGGAGCAGAACCATCAGTTCTTTCTGGCACCATCTGGGGTTCTTTTACAGATACTTTCTCCCTGGCTGCCTAAAGCTCAATTCAGCTTTGGTTTTTTTTGCTTTTTAATTTTTTTTAAATTATTTTTTTTTATTTTTCCCCCACACCATCTTCTTGATCTTCTTTGCTTGGCCTCAGGTTTCTTCCCAGCATCACCTTCTGAGCTTTTACCTTTTACACACATTCCAGTGCTGCTGTAAAGCTCAGGAGAACTTTTTCTTCCCCCTCCCACCTTGCTATTCTCATTCTGCTTGAAGTGCACTGCAATTACAACAGGATATGAACTATCCTGCACTGTTATAGATGTGTTCAATTTTCTCTCTTTTAGTAGAAGTCTATTCCCATCACTTTGGCCTGACAAACGTGACATTCACACATTGATTGTATATGTCTGCTTTACACAGCATAGCTAATGACTTTCCCTTACCCTGACTTGAATTCCAGATTACTTTTCCTACTGCTGAGCCTCCCATTCTGTCAATAATTGCAGGACAATTATCTCATTTGCGATTTTTTTTCCTCCAAGTGCCGAACAAATCCGTGAAATCTTGGAGAATATGATGCAATAAATGTAAGGTTTTAAACCGATACTTCATTCTGGAGACTCTCCTCACTGTGTCTATAAGCCTGCAGACACCCCAATCACTTCTTCATATTCTCAGAAGAGAACTCAGTTTGCCTTCTGCACTGCCAAATCCTCAGTTTCTTCTGAAAGTTGTTATGTGGTGCTGTGACACAAGTGTTACAAAATTTGAGGCTTAATCTTAAAAGCCAGGACAGAAAATAAGATTTCTGTTATAAAGCTTTGCCACTGTTTCACCCGATTCTTCCATCACTTGCCTTAATGCAAAAAATACTTTATAAATCACGCTGTTTTCTAGAGGCAGAGGCCAATCATATCACAGAAGATTTTCCTTTTATCTCTGGGGGATCTCAGACATCATCTCCTTTGCAAGGTGTTATTTTGGGCAATGAATCATGGACACAATTTACTACCTTACACAGCTCTTCATTTCGGACTTTCAATCTTGAGTGTAAATATCAAGTCTCACTTGAACTCAACCTGACCACTTCTGTTGTTTTCTGTTGTTGTTTTTTTTTTTAATTAATTCCTTATAGACTCTGAAATGAAAAAAAAAAAAAAAAGTACTGGTATTACTGAACTGATATCAGATACCCACAAAAATATAGGGAAAAGATTTTTTTCCTGATTTCTAATTTCTTCTCCCTTCCATGTGCTGAAAATTATCCTGATTTCTTCCCACTAAAGAATTCTGTACAGCCCTGAAAAGTAAGAGATGCAAAGTTGTCTTTTACTTGTGTCTCATTTCTGGACCTTACACACCTTAGCCTGAACAGACAATCCAATTTAGGAAAATAATACCTTCAAATCTTTTTTTTCTTTTTTTTTTTTCTTTTTTTTGCAGCAAATCAGAACTGTAGCTAAATAATACTGAGTTCAAGTCTGTATCAAGAAATCTAGTATTTTAAGAGTTCCCTAAAGAAACATAGGATGTCAAATTCAAGGTATGTAAAATTTGATGCCAGGAGTGTGACTTTGGTGTTTCAAACTTAGGAGGCACGATGGTAGTTTTGGCTGTTGGTCCCTGCATTTCAGAAATCTTGTGGTTTTGCTTAATATATTTTCCATTACTTCTTTCCAGTCAACTCTTTGTACATTCAAATCAAAGTATATTAATAATGAGAAAATATAAATGCTCTCACCCCCAGCACTCGCAGAATCATTAAGGTTGGAAAGTACCTTTAACATCACCAAGTCCAGTTGTTTAAAATAAGAATAAACTCAGTGAAAGACTGAGGCAACTTCAATTTACCAGATATTTTTCTACTTTGTGGTTATTAGAAAAATAAGTTTAATGACAACGTGACAGATGGTTTTCTTTGTGTAACAGAAAATAGGGGATAAAGAGATTTGACTGAGAGAAATCAGGACTCTTGTCTCTCATCATGTATTTTGGGAACTGTAGGCTTTTTTGATTTAAGGTGACCATTTAAATATTGAGGACAGAACTCTGAAGCCATTTCATGGGTCAAAAAGATGAACATGACTCCATCAGAAGCAAGGAATTTGTTACAAACCCACTACAAAAGTTAAGGGCGTGTTGGAAGGAGGAAGGCTTAAAATAGATCTCCCAAGAAATATTAGTGTATTTCATATATATCTCCAGTGGAGGTTGCAGAGTGACACAAACATCTCTGTGTTGTTTCTGTGTCTCACTCAGTTTTATGGCAGATCAATCACAGAACACTCTCCATGCATAAATATACTCCTGCCAGTGCTTGAAATATAGATTTTTCCATTACAATTTTTCAATTCTTTTTTTTTTTTTTTTTGTGCTACCTTTACATCGTCCTGGTCCTTTTCACTAATCTCTCAGAATTAAATTGGTACTGTTAGGAGTTCCTGATTTCACAGGAAGGAATTACTGCCTTTCATAACCTTTTTATCATTTCACCACACCTCCCCATCAACACATCCCTACAGGTACAAACATTAATATAAACAGCACACATAATCTTATCCTTTTTTTTATTATTTTATTTTTTTATTTTTATTTTTGCATTATAGCAGTGTCTGGAAATACTAGCCAATAACAACATCCTTTAAAGCTCTATGAGAATACAGTCCTGAGCCATAAAGTCCTTGCTATTAAACCAATAAGATATGCAAGGAATTAAAGAGAAACAAAACCTTATGTACACATGGAAACTGGATCAAGAAAAATCCCTTCTTTACCTCTTTCAGTCCAAAAACTTACTGGGTCTTTCACCCTTACTGAGAGTAACCCTAAGCAGATGAAACACTTCCTCATCTCAGAAGCTCAAGTTAGGAACATTTCAATGGAAACAAAAATGCCAACATAGACAATATGAAAAGGGAAAATAGTGCTTTGATAATAGCTCAGAAGAAAGGAACGAGGCCCAAAGCTTTGATAGTTATCTATAGCAGGGTCCCAGAAGGTTCTGCAGCTGAGCAGGGAGGACATGGGGGAGATGGCCTTGCTCACTGTGTGGTGTGTTAGCACCTTCCAGGAGGTGACTGCCAGTCAAAGAAGCAAAGCTTTGAAATTCTGGTTGGAAATTTTACTATTTCTTGGTATCAGCATTCTAAGTGGGACAATGAGGGGAAAAAAACAACTTGATAAACAAGACTTCTACTGCTAACCATGAACTGATGCTGGTACTGGCAAACATTTGCAGCAGTTGGCAGAATTGAAAATCTACTTGCAGGAGTAGATTTGCAAGAAAGGCTTTATACAGAACTGGTTCTTCATGTGCTATTATTCAATTCAATCTATTGCTTCTTTTACACATCACTGAATGTTTTCTGGAAATCATGAGCTCTCATCCCATATCTTGTTTAAAGCTCACATTGGGTGACCTGGTTATCTGTAAAATCACACCAGTTGCAAGCTGAACACTTCAGGAGAAGGACACTTAAAATAAGCCAAACACTACAAAGTTAAAACCTTCACCACATTATACAGGGGATTTTTATTTTACTCTAAAATTTGAGCTGCTAGGGACTTGGAAAACATCGCTTAGACAAATTTTTTAACATGAAATAATTGTTCTAAAAAAGAACACTGAAAAAAATTAAACTCCAGGAAAAATTTGATCTGAGAAAAGGGGAAGCAAAAATGAGGGAAGAGAAATGAAATAGCAAAGTGAAACGTCAGGGGTGGGATTGTTTCTGTCAGTGCTCCTCCATCTTCCTTGTTCACTTCTCAGTGGGTCCCTCCAGCTGTCATTCCTGCAGGAGAAGCTATAACAGAAATAGCCAAATTTAGTAAATCTGGAGCAAACTAGTGTCATACAGAAATAGTTTATCCTGGAAGAATTAGCAGATTTACTTTTAATGGTGAAATGTGGGCACTCAAGAAGAATTCCCAGCCATAGCAAAAAGGACTGGAATTTCAGCCAGTCACCACAATTCAAAGCCATCAGGAAGCATGCTCTGAGCTAACTCTGAGGAGCCAGCTCCAGTCTGCTGACACCCTTTTTTTGGAGAAGCAGACACCTGTATCTCCATTTGATTTGCACCAGTGTATATTTGTCAATACAGCAAAGGTAATATCCAAAAAAATCTGTACTTGGAGGCTCCATGTCTGTTTGTCCCATCCTCTGCCCCTCCAGTCGTATCAGCTGGTGTGCAGATGTGCCTGGTGCTGTGTTTCTCTGCAGGTCTCTGGGGACACAGCTGAGGGATGTCCCCAGCAGGTGAGATGCTCCTCACAGGAGTAACACCTCTGGCCTTCGAGCTGGCAGGAGGTTTGAGTCCATCCCCAGCATGTCAGTCCTTAAAACCAAATCCTGCATCTGCACTTCTGCAGATTTGGCCATGGGGAGGTCAAATCTGCTTCAAGCTGTTGCTTCAAACCCTCTTTTAATGGACAGCTTGTGACAGCAAGGACAACTGTCTGCAGACAATCCCAGACTGAGCAGCTTTGCTGAATGAATGCCATCCTGAGTCAATACTTCCACTGTTTACCTTGAGAAGATGAAAATCAGATGAAACTCCTGAGGTTTTTGGCAGGTGGAACCATTTTCCCCACAAGGAATGGGCACGGTGAGTTTGAATTTGTATTCTTGAAATACAACAAAGGTACTCAATTAATTTGGAGAAGTCACTATCAATTTCTAAACTTCCATTGAGATACCATAAATAATGCTTTGCAAGCTTATTAATTTAATAGCTGTGAGATTCATTCCATTTCATCATGTGTTTGCCAGGCTTTTATTCATTTTGATTTGTTTTTTTCCTCCTCAAATGTTATTTTAAATAGCTCTCATGAAATAGCTGCATAATAAGTGTACCCTTTTGTTCTTCTTCAAGGAAGCTCAGCAAAAGCATAACAAATAATAAAGCTGATAAAAGGATTCATGAAATGCATACCAAAATCCAGGTTTTTTTTGTGATGCAAGCACCATTTAACTTCAAGCTAAGACATCTTTCATCTTGAGAAGCTGTTAGGCAGTGGATTGAAGCCAGAGCCCAGTAGTGGAATTCTGGTTTTACCCTCCTCATTTTACCCTCCTGTCTGTAAGTGTGCAATATAAAAATGTATTATTTGGCCATCCAGCCCAGAGAGCCTCTCATGACTTTCAACTTGGTTGGGTGAGTGAGAATTAAAATCAGTTGTTAACAAGAAAACAGAATACATAATGATCATGGCAGGGTCCAAAAATAAATTATGACATTTATGCTCACACACTTATATTTTGGAGAGTGAATGTGACTGAACAAGGCAATTATCTCTAATTAGGAGGGGCTAGGGTCATTCCACTAATTATGTCCATCACAGCTAGTTAACAATATTGATTAACAAGATAAGAAGCAGAATAAGCCATTCATCCCTGAATGGGGTTGTTATAGATTTTCTAGTGAATTCCTACATTGTATTTCAAAAGGAAAATTGCAGAACTGGAGGTGCCATAATTCCAACAAAGCCTGATTTCAAACAGGCTCTTCTGAAAAACATTCCTGAAACAATCTGCTTTTGTTAATATGGAATAATTATGGAGCTAAATAAACATACGAGAGCATTCCATAAGTGTGCCTGACACACACAGGGAAAACACTCTTTGATCCTTGAAGCAGAAAAAATTTCAGGCCCAAACTTTGCAGGACTGAAGACAAAGACAAATTAAAATCTGATTGAATGCAAGTGATTAAGAAGAATGCAGATCTGCCTCAAGAAGTCCTGGACTAACTTGGATGTGGTTGCCTGAGAATGGCTCAGTGCAATCCGCAGTCTAACTCAAAAACTGTCAGTGGAATCAAATTATGAAATATTTTGTCTGTGAGGTATTATGAAAGAGAAATACAGTCATGTATGTTCACACTCACAGACACGCTTGCTCTCCTTCGCATTTTGCAAGAGAATTCTCAATCTGTGAGATGTCCTACTATTTTCAAAATAAAAATCGTTTTTCCCTGTTTTTTTCTTTTTTTTTTTTTGTTTATTTTGTGTGCATGTGGGCTTTGGGTTGTTTTTTGTTTTTTTTCCTTCTGCATCCTGTCACAGCACAGTGATTGATCCCCAAGTTTGGTGGCAGGCAACCAAGTGGGTATCAAACATCCGTGATGCTTCTGAAGCACCGGTGCCAAACTGCAAATTGGAAACGCTCTCCTGGTTGCTGCACCAACAAAAGAGATCCTTGATGTGCAATTCCACTCCTCATCCCTCTCAAGCCATGCTCAGGCAGCTGAGATGAGACAACAGCATGTGCCTGATTGTTGGCATGTCAGACAGACATTATTAAAAACAGTGGGGGTAAGAAGAAAGATGAGAGGGAAGGCATTTGCTGCTTTGTTCCGATGCTGGAAAGCTTGTTTGGGAAGAAAGGAGTTCCTGGATGCACTGACATAGATATAAGGGCTTGATGCAATGGAGGCATCCAAACTTTCTCTGTGTATTTTGGATAATGAAATTTTCAGATATTTTCCATTTTATATTAAAAGAACACATATGCTAAAGTAATCTGATTTAGAAACCTTTGTTCCTTTATCTTACTATCATATTTATTTTTATATTTCCAGCCAAGCAACTATCCCAGAATTAACAGAAAAGTAAACTTATTCTGACCCTGTATATAAAATACAAGTTCTTGGTCAGATTCAAAATCATATTCTCATATTCAATGCTTCAAAAAAAGGAATGCAAAGAATAATACTTTTTAGAATATAAAGCAATCACTAATTGTTAACAATAATATTTATATTGCTGTCTAAGTGAAAAGATTTAAGAAGCGTTTAACTACAGTGCTCACAGCAAAATTAAAGCTATGGTTGGGCAGATAATAACTACTATCCTCATTTAGCAAAGAATTAACCCTCTCACAACACCTGCTCCAGACCAGAGATATTATAGAGAAAACATTGAGGGAGGAAAAAACCCCTTTCTACTGGAAATACACAATTTTTTTTTCCCCCCCATAATGTTTGTTTTGGTAGACAGATTCTTTAGGAAAATTTAACACTAGAAAAATATGTTTTACGTATATATGTAAAATACCAAATCATGTGACCAAGAAAGAGGTGCAAAGCATTTTACATGTCAGAACTTTAATAAAGAATTGAGAACTGGATTTTTTCAAACCTTCATACTGTGGTGTTCCAGGAAATGCTGCAAGTCAAAGCCTGGCAGTGAGCTCCCCAGCATTCTTATTCCTTACTTATAAATGGAAATTTCTCTCCCCTAAGAAATCAGTAAAATACAGACTACCATCAGAGTCCTGGGCAGTTGTCAGCACTTCACCAGTGAAATGGCATTTCTTTAACATCAATACATTTGACAATGATGCAGAAAGTGTTTCCAAATGACCTGAGGAGGTTCCAAAAGAGGTACTCCCTAGAGATGCTGCCTGATAAAGACAGCTGAACAAATGAAAGCATGATTAAACTGAACTATAAACCTCAGAATGTGGATATTTTGAGAATCAGCGGTACTGGAATAAAATGTGTTCTGCATGAAACACAAATTGGCTTTACAATTAAACATAAAAGGCAGAAACACATATGATTTCAAGATTACAGAGAAGTTTAAAAGACACCATCCCAGATCTACTTTAGGGCAATATTGATGTTGGTATCAAAAGGCTGTAGCTGACACTGGTTCATACTAAAAAGCAGTTTCACCAGTGGAGAGCTGTGATCAGGGAAATGACAACCTCTGTGGTGACTCCTTGTGAGAATCTGATGAGAATTGAAGATTCTGGGTGCAGATGACAGAAAAAGGTGAAACTTTGCCAGAATGCTGGAAACTTCTGGAATAATTCTAGGAGTTAATGGTAAAACTTGATTAAACTATGCTGTTGTTTATGGATCCTAATGCTTTCAACATTACAAAGCACAAAGCAAAACCTTTTCTTTCTCATTAAGCACAGAAAACACAATTTCTAACCACTTTTTTTGAATGCCACAAGATATAAACTAGAGTGTAACCACATTGTTCTTAAATTTGCAGTAAATCCCCCCTTCCTTGAATTTCCCGGGGCTGAATACTCCAGTGTGTCTTCTGTGGGTAAAATCTTTGTCTTCCTTTTTATTCACTTATTTCTCCCTCTTTGAAAGAATCTTTCTCCTTTAAACCTTTGTATTCTTACAGCTACCAAGTGCTTCATGTTTTTGCCAACAGAAAGAAGCTTTGAAAAGGATCAGGTATAATTACATCAAGCATTTTTTCTGTTATCACTATATTTATTAAAGAACAGCAGACTTTGTAATAGACTTTTCTTTAAAACATCATATTCCAGCTCTGTGGCACAAATGTTTCTATTTCAGCTCGCGTTGCAGCTGTCCTGAAAAAAGTCAGGTTTGTAGAAATGAGTGGAATTTCTTTCTTGAGATCTGTTCAACAAGGACTATGAGTTGTGGCTTAGCCATGTACCTGAGTATCAAAAAAGATGACATTTGTGCCTTCAGTTTGATTTGCATATATTACAGAACCCACTAGCTACAAAGTCTGGAAGCTTTGTAGGACCAGTGCACTTATATCAGTGCATTCCTGTACCAACACGACAAGCACAACCCTAAGCTCCAAAGAGGAATGAGAAGCAAAACAAAAAAAGGACACATTAAATAAATTCTGTAGCATGTCAGCCCCACTACCAGTCTCATGATACTTCTTCACAGATTAAGTAATAAGCATCTGCTTATCTGCAGTTGCCAGGCAGATGCAGTTTCCAGTTATCAGGTCCTCTGCTTCTTCTGCCTCTCCTTCATGTTCCTGCAGTGTCCCTCCCGTGCTTCTTTGCAGCTGTGACATTTCCCAGACAACACAGGCAGGTGACAAACCACCAGCTGCACTTATTCTTCTGCTCTGCTTCTCAGCAGAACAGCAGCTCTGAGCACTACTAACCTCCATGGAATCAGACAGAGTTGTCATATTTATCCTGACTTGCTGACAAACTGCTTGGCCATTTAATTCCCTGTTTTGTCTGATTGCAATAAAAGATTTGTAGGTGAAGGCATTGCCTGCCTTAAGCAAGTGGCAGAGCTTGGCAGTCCCAATTCACTCTTACTGCAATGTCCAAGTCCTTAGCAGGGTGTGAGGTGGAAATGTGGATACTTGAAGACAGGACTAGCACAGAGACCCAGCACAGTGAGGTGACAAAGCTGCACACCTTACCTTCCATAGATCCCAGATTTTCTCAGGAAGCCCAGCTGCACAAGGCCATTAGGGCTCCCAGCTTCTCCTGAGCTCCAGAAAAAGCAGGAGCTGCTTGCCAAGCTTTGCAGAGGCTGTCCCAGCTTTAAAGGATGTGACTGTGAGCAGCCAGGTGATGGAGGTTGATTCACACTCTTAAATATGAACCTGGGGTGCTGTGCCAGGCCTGCTCCGAGGCAGAACCTGGTTTGCTGTCTCTTCTACATCTCCCTCAAGGGAAAAAAAGGAATTCTCATGTTCTGAAACGTGGCCATAAAGTTGGGCATCTTCAATCTGGATGCAGATGCAATGACAGCCAGGGATATGTTACTTTATATTCAACGAAATCAGGATTCACTCTTAAAACTGGAGCCTTGGGCCCACAACTGTCTTTGCCAGTGCATCTGAGGCAATTTCCATCAGCTGCAATTCAAGTTGTCACATTTGTATGCTAGGGTACAGACATTGCCTACAAGACACAGCAACCAGGTTTAGAAGATCCATATGATTTGTCCTCCTAGCACTTTCAAGCAGGCAAAACCTCAAATGCACCACGAGTCCCTAAGGGAGCTGAGGTTTGTTTTGTCACTGTTCATCTGCAACACGACAGAATGCCGCGTTCCACTGTGGGGGAAGGAAATTAAGCCAGACAAAAAGCATAGGCTCCAAGAGCCCCCAAAAGGCAAAAAAGACCAAAACGTCCCCAGGCTTGTTACACCGTCACTTTTTGTGCCCCTGGGCTCTCCCAAAGCCAGCCTGTGGCCCAGGAGAGCACGGCCCAGCCCAGTCTGATGGGAGCAGTCCCCGTGGGCAGCTCAGGGTCTCCTGCTGCTGTCCCACGGCAGCTGCTGCCAGGCAAAGTCCTCCTGCAGACAAGGCTGCTTCGAGCTGCTCCTCACCTGGCAGATGGGAAACCCTCCCCTGTGTGCCTCTGACAGCCATTGCTGAGGAAAAGCAAAACTAAACCAGCTCCTCACAAGAGTGCTTTGCTTCCTGCTTCACGCAGATGGACACAGTACCTGTGAAACCAGGCTGGTTCACAGGGAGGCCACCAGCCTCGAGCCCATCCCAGCGAAGCCAAACTTGGCCTTAGAGTCCTTCCCAAGCACCTCCCAGCAGGACTGAAGAGCCCTGAGTGACTGAATGACCTTCATTTACCTTTCTGCGCCTCAGGATAGATCAGGCAGGGCAGCCAAATAAAGTCCTGATCCAACTGGAACATTTGGTCCCATTTTCCTTGACCCCAAGGTGATTATACTCCTTCCACAGTGGCTCAAAATTACATTAGCACCTGCCAAGAGAGAAATCAGAAAGCACATATGTGTAGGAGATATATAGATAATTATGTCACATATTTTACACGTTATACCTAGAGTCTGCCAGAGACATTTGTTATTAGCTCTGACTTCTTCACACCATGCAGAACAGGAGGAGAGTACTTAAAGAACTTTCTTGTCCTAAAATGTTCTTAACCCAAATAATACCAACAAGGAAGGCTTTGAAAGATCAAAATACCTGTTTGTTCTGAGACAGAGAAATCAAACACTTTTTATGTGTTACTACTCCACATTTTTTTGAAGCAAATTTGCAAAATTTTTTGTCTGCTTTGGGCAAATGCAAGGTTTGTTCCTTACTAAACCACAGTGACACCTTCCAAAAGTTCTACATTCTCCTTTTCTAGTTTCCAAATTTTTCATAAATAAAAGTGGAAGCTTGCTACACCTCTCTCTAGGTTCTTTAACAGCTGGAAATACAAACTTGAGTTTCCAGATTGTCTTCCAGCAATAATTTTAATTTTTTTTAGGTATAAATTTACTTAATGAACTTCAATTTGAAAAAATAAAAAAAGCAACTTGGAATGTTTGAGAAAAGTATGATAAACAGTGTATTTTGATAATCTGTGTGGTTCAGTCAGAAAAGCACCAGCCATGTGAGATGCAATGAGGTCTGCAGTGGTGCTATTTGCTCTGTGAATCCAAATGAGCCCGTTTGCAAAGGTTATCACAATGTTGTTTAATTACTGTTTCTGATACCATAGGCCTACCCTATCACACACAAGTCATATAGCTTAGAATAATGATGATCTAACAGCAATGGTGAAGGGTTCACAGGGCAGCAAATTTAAGTCACCCAGAGCAGGTCAATAACCGATTTCAGATTTACAGTTTGTGCCCACGTCAAGACACTTTGGTCAGAGGAACAGATGAGCTGCTCATTCCCACAGTGGCAGTGCTTTCTATTCTGTGGTAATCAATTTAAAAGTAACTTTTAGTTACACAGTAAGGTCTTGGATGAAGTTCTGCAAAGGTGGATCCAGGTAGGTGTACCCCCTGACACAGGTGGTAGAGACCTGGCAGGTGTGATTTAAAATAAATTTCTATAATGATATAATTATTCTGAACATAAATGAACTCTTACTAGAACAGTGAAGTCCAAGAGACACTTGCTCAGAGAACCAGAGAAGCAAAAAAAGGGGAAAGAGAAATTAAATAACGAGCACAGGAATAGGAGTGAGACTGCAACTAATACAGTGAATAATTTATCAAGGAATACTACACCTGAAATGATTCTCAGAGAAAGGTTTCAAAACTTCTTCCTGAGCAGGCTGTACCATCAATACCCCTAAATTATAAGTTTGAATCTCTGCCTGTCTTTTCTCTTCTGTAACTCCTGCTACCTGCAGTGAGTCAGGTGTGGACAGTTCCTGCTGCCCCGAGTGGAATTATTCCCCATTTGTTGAGATTTTTTATCCACAGACCAAATTGAAGAACTTGAGCTTGCATTTTCAAATAAATCCAAGAATAAGCATGTAATTCCTCATAGGACATTATAGCACATGATTTTCTCAAACCACTGGGTATATCCAAATCCATTTTAAGAGAGGGGAAAAAAGGGCAGCAATGTTCCTATTGCTTCATTATCCCTGCAAGAAATAATCTTTCCCAGCACTGATTCCATCCCCTGTGCCAGATTTAACAGGGAAGGCAGAACACAGTAAGTTTCTTTTAGAGCTGGTTTTGAGCAGCCAAAATCAACTACATAAACAAACCAAACATGCAAAGTAGGTAAGAGAATGAAAATCACCCTATTTCTTCTTGCAGAGATAAAATCTTTTTTGTTTGTGTGTGTGAGAACAAAACTTGTTTTGTCATTTGTTTTTCATTAGTACTAAAAGAACATGAAATTTTAAATCACAATTATACACAGTTACAGCCAATCTGGGACTCTTAGTCTGGATGATCCTTAACTTCAGAATTAAGAAATAATTAGGTTTTGCAAAGAGGAAGGTTCCATATGTACTGAAAACAATGTCTTTGTTGTTATACTCACATTTCTCCCCATCTGCTTTTGTGAAAAATTACTAATTTTATGATCTGGGCATAACAGACATTGTGATAGCATTTTCTCCTGTATGAAAAACTTGAAGTCATGGCAAATATTGACACTCACCACCATCTTGCAAGTTTTTATTGGAAAAGTTGGCAAGTTTTTATTGGAAAGAAGGACAGCAAACAGTTGATGTGACTATGATGGGGAAAAAAAAAATTCTAAAACTGGTTGCAATCTGAATTTGAAACCAAAAAGAAGTGACAGGGAAATAGCTCTAAACAATTAGGAAAAATCCTTTCAGAATTTCTGATCATGAATAATATGTTTTGTTGTTTGTTTTGTTTTTTTCTTCTTCTTCTTTCTAAATGAATCAAAGAGAAACTTATTTGAGGGAGCTTAACTTGAACTTTAACAAAGTTTCAGAAGTTCAGCCTTCTTATGTGTTTACTCCACCAAGGAAATGTTTTCCACTTAAGCAGCACATTCATCTAATTAAATTAAATTAATCCATTCTGTATCCCTAAGGTAGAAAGCAGCCACATTTTCATTTATTTATGTGTTATTTTCCCTAGATTCTGAAACTAGTGGCAAAAAAAAAAAAAAAAAATAAATTGTAGTGGAATTAATTTTGAAGATGCATCTGATTTATATTACTCCTTGCAGCAAAACTATTCCCTTTCCATGGTTAAAGCTGCTTCCCTGATACCTCCCAACTGCAAGGGAAAGTGACTACAATTTTTTCCTCTTTAAGGGAAAATGTTTCTAGCAATCTCTCACTTCCACATAATGGGATTATATAAAAAAAAGAATTGGAACTGTCATGAATACTTCCCTTTTGAGGACTCTCACCAAGTTCTGGACATGTTTCCCTGCCTAAAATTTCATAATGTGCTATAACTAAATTAATACTGGTGAGGATTTTCCGTTCCTTCTAGAAAACAGACAAAATATGTGCTGAGTTACACTCTGACACTGAGTTAGCATTATGCCAATTATAAATGCTACTGCTCTGACATGGATAAATGTGGTTTATTAGGATGTCTTGCTGCTTTTCCTCATATCATTTAGATAATGCTCCCAATATCAGTTTCCTCCCTTGTCACATATCGCCTGTAGAAAAGTGCAAAGCCAATCTAGATGTCAGATTACCCTCAGATCATAACCAAAAAGAAATCAAAATACCATGTTAAAAGTGTAGAGCTGTTCTTTTTTAAGATTTCTAGCCAAGAGCAAAGTTTGAACAAAAAGGAGAAAACCTCTCTTTGTGCATTACTATTTGTGGGTCTCTGAGAAAGCGCTACCAACCCTTAGGTTTCAACTAATTCAAAATTAACTGTGTAAAAAAAAAATAACAGGGCTCGAATTATCTGCTACATCAATCCCACCCTTAAATTAATATACAATTGATTTGGTCCTCCTAAAATCATCACCAATAATGCACATGATTTTGGTGCTGCAGTTTATTACCCTTGGGCTGAAGCCCAATGGTAACCTTTGGTTCTGGTAGCCAACAATGCAAACCTTTGTTGGAAAGGACTTTTTTGCGTGGTCTTGCTCTTGGTAAAACAGATCAGTGAAACCTGAATTGGACCAATGGCACTGGGCTTGGATTGGAAACTCAAGGACTGGCAGGATCTATGTCATTTCTTTGCAGTATGAAGAAAACTTTGCCATTGACTCACAAGTGTTTTCACTCTGGGTATATCGTGTATCTTCCTTCCCAGCTATAAACAACAGGGTTGCAGCCACATTATAATTCATGCGCAAAATATTTGCATTTTTCCATAAATGTGTTTTAAATTTCATCTCGTGCACTTCAGTCTGGAGGGTATCTGTATTCTCTAGATCTCATTATAAATTGAAAATATGCACATTTTCATTTTTATCCAGCCAAGCTGTTTGTCCACACCAATATTCATGCTCAGATCAGCTGAAGTGATTTGTCAATTTGCATCAAAACCAATATTTATAGTTCTTTTTTTTTTAAGGAATAGGATTGGGGTTTTGCCAAATGCTTCTTGAAAGATATTTTTTTTGTAAATTGCCAATCTTATTTTTCAGGCCCCTAAATGGTTTCACAGTAGTCCTTATCTGATCAAAAAGTGAAAATATTCCTTACATGTAATTAAATATTACATACTTCCAGTACTTTCCATGGAAAAAACCCAACTTTGTCTGAAAATACAGTGGTTCAGTCACATCCTTACTTCCAGCCCACTTTCCTCTCAATATGAACACTGATCACAGTTCACTTCAAACACTCTGAAACAGGAACCAGCAGCAAAAATATACGTTCAGATCCCACTGGAGTTAACAACAGTTTACAGCAGCATGAAAGTTAAGAGAACCCCTGGTTTGAAGCAAAGAATGCATGCTTTTTCTGGCTTTTCAAAATGTGGCTTTTGATGTTAATGATTTGGTTACCGAGAGCAATGCTTTTGCATCTGTAAATTAAAAAATTAGGCCTTGCTTTTAGAGAAATAACAACAGAGAAAGCCATATCATTATGTTTGCTGAATTTGTCTTGTACAGTTATTAGTCACTGCTAAAAAGCAGCCCTTCCATTGTAAACTGACAGTTACAACAC
Source organism: Parus major (assembly GCF_001522545.3). NCBI lineage: Eukaryota > Metazoa > Chordata > Aves > Passeriformes > Paridae > Parus > Parus major. The sequence goes on from NC_031768.1 coordinate 111,533,591, forward strand.
AGAAATGGAATTGACTCTTTATCCAGTAGGTCTTGTGTAATTTTATTAAATTTTTGAAAAATTGTAGGTTTGTTTTTTCTCTAATGCAGACAAATATAATCTATTCAATCATTTCCTGATTCACAGACACACCTCACAGACACTACTTTGTGTCACTACTGAGCTGGGAGACAATTGGCAAAGACTTTCTGTTATCAACTCCCTTGTTCAGTTGCCAAAGATAGAAGTAAATTAAATTCCTTTAATTTCACTGGAGCATAACTCCAGTGCCTGCTGGAAAGAGCCACAGCAGCAGTTTCAGAGGTGTGAACATTAAACAAAGATGCCAAATCCATTTTGTTCTGTTGACAAGAAATAAATTAGAAATGAGAGTCCAGAGGTGTGAACCGGTGCAGTTTGTACTTCAGTAACATTTTTTCTGTTAGACGCTGTATGTTAATAGTAAATATTTTACAGTTTTCATCAAAATCTCAGTACAAATTCCCTCAGCTATAAAAGCCAAAGGAATAGGAATGTATACAGTTTAAAAGGAATGGTTGTTAAGGCTGGTCCAGTCTTTTTTACTCAGTTTACTCAGCTATAAAAAACCCAGTAGATCAGGTGATTGTTCATTCACAAGAATTTGCAGGATCAGGATTTTTTTGATAAGCAAAGTTTATTCAAAGCTCTTAGATACATTTGTAACATCAAGATTCCACTACAGAGTAGAAGAGGATCTAATTTTCTATATTTATTTTAAAAAGTGGCTGTAAGTGAATATGGATATCTTAAGTCATGGCATAAGGAATTTCATTTGCTTTGTGTGCTCTTTTACTCTCAGAAAACAAATTAATTTTACCTGAGTAAAGTAAAAGAGGGCATCCAAACTGTTCAGTGGTGAGCAGATTCCCTCCTTTTGAACTACACAAAAGCCCAAGACAGGAAGCATGTTTTCCTTTCTTTAGGTTTGATTTTACACTTATAAGTGTACCTCTAAAGGCAGAAGTTTAGTTAAATAAAACCTGAGACTTTTCCACTTAACAAGTAGACTCAGAAATGTGGCTTTAAATGGGTGTTTGGGCAGTGAATCCTCACTAAGTGTGTATCCCAGAAGTGGCAGTAGGAGTAATTCTTAGGTATTTCTAAATGTCCTTTGAAGGCAAGATAGCAGAAATTACTGCATTTCAGCATTTCTAGAAAGCTACCTTCACCCTGCACAGATAAATTTGTTTTCAGAAGCACCACAAGCTTCATCGCCTTCCAGTGAAGAAATTTCATCACCTTCTTCTGAAGATTTCCAGAACAGAAGAAGGAAAAAGCAAAGAGCATATGAGTTTAGATTCTTAGTCCCAAATCTGAACTAGTGAAGGCATTCATCCTCATTGACAGGGTTTCACAAACAATAATTTCAGTTTACAGACTCCTGCCAGTTGTTTATGAACATCTCAGCCAACCCTTGTTTCCAGTTGACTTTGAGCACTGTCCAGGATGATTTCCAGCTCAAACACAGTGGTGTGTGGTGATGGTGCTCACTGCACACCAACCACAGGCCATCCCAGCCCGATGCAGGAACAGAATCACTGCCACAAGGACTTCTGTGCTGTGTTTCTTTTCCTGGAGCAGACTTCAATATCATGTTGCTCTTTACAGAAGGAAGAGAGGACAATACCTAAACACCACTCCCTGGAATGCAAAGGCTTCTTTATGTTGTGTAAAGTAACCTTGAAGAGACCCAAAGTCATAATTACACCGTTTCAAGAGTGCTGTACATTGCCAGAGCTCACCTGTATAAAAGAGGGGTGTAGTGAAGCCTCAGAATTCTTCAGTATTATGACTTTACAATTCTTGTTCCTTCCATTTTTGAAATACAGCACGTATTATTATAGATAGTTATATCTGCATATTACAAGCAATTACTGGGCAAAGTGCTTTTCTTTGTCAAAGTCATTGGCAAAACTTACATTATCTTCAGAGCAAACAAGCTGAGATCAGATCACTGTGCACACTGTGAGTGAAGCGTGCTGCAAAAAAAGGGAGATGGAAACTGCATTAATTTAAAACACGTGCTCCCAAAAAAGAGAAGCGCAGCTCAAAGACTCGTACTAATATAATGAAACCTGACTTCCCTTCAAAGAACATATAGAAAACTTCCCGTTTCAACTCTCAGCGTAAATATTTGGTAAAAAACAACTCAACTGAGGGCTTATTGTCATGTTACTGAAACATGCAGTTTTTCACTCTCTATGGTTTTTGTATTTAAGGTATAAATTATAACTTTCAGGGGTATATTTGAATCATAAAGAGCAAAGATGACTTTATAGCTATTTCATTGGTTTGAAAACAGTGCTTCACTCAGTTTTATAGCCCATTAAGACAGTGTGTTTTTCCTTGTATGATCTCCTCCTGTGCAGTACTAATTTAATTTCAACACTATGGTTTGAACACCACACATACAATTAGTTTCTATCAGGAATGAAAGCTCTTTCACTCAAGGTCAAATTATAAAAAGTCTACCTAGCAGGATGAACTGATCATTTCAGATCAAGTAAAATGAATCAAAGCTCTGTTTCCAGGGCTTGATTTTTTTTTCCCTAATCCACTTGAGTCAATCTAGAAATTTTATAACTTAAAAAGCAATTAATTTTTTGCTATTAATGTTATTTCTCCACATATACTGAAATGCATTTTTTAGCCAAATAACAGCAGCTATCTACATAGATAATTAGAAAATATAATGAAGCACTGGTTTAGAGGTTCACCAATGAGCAATCATCTCAGGAAAATTAAACAGTAGTGATATAACTAGTGTAACATAAAGCACTCTAAGAGAATATTGAAGGGGTTGGAGAATTTTTTTAAATATCCACAGACCTAAAGTTCAGGCAAGCCCATACCTGTGGTGACAGGGGACCTTTCTGGTTTGTTCCATTTGTCCCTCATTTAGAGGAGGGAAGACAGCTTTCCATGAAACATCCTCATTTCTTATTTTAGAAATCATAGACCTCATAAATCACCCCTGTGGTTCTAGAAAACAGAAATTTGTGTTTACATCACCCTACAGTGTTTAAATCTTCCTCAATGAACTGTGTGTCATCTCTGGCTTCAGTATTTGTCATCTATCACAGCTTACTCATGGCTTGGCAAGATGAAAGGCAGGATCACTCTGTCTTCCTCCTGATACTTGTAATTAAGTTTTAAAGATGTGTCTTTAACCTTGATGCTATCTTCCTGAAGAAGGAGTACATGAATAAGAAACAAATTCTGCTGGATAAATTCATTGCTTCGATAGATTTGAAGTGAAATCTTTATAAAGCCAACAGGAGTAGTTCAGAAAATCAGGGAGGTTTGTTCTGGTCTTTAATAAACACAACAGATTCAGAGGTAAATGTGAGTCAAAAGAGCCAAGACAAAGCTGAGACATACGAGCTGGGACTTTACTGAGTAAAGTTAAAGTTATTTAGTACCTGTGAAGTAAAGGATGTCTTAGGAGAGTATAAAAGGGAAGGAAAGAAGAGCAAGGGAGAAAAAAACCCATCAGGACCAGCTGTATGAAATATCTGCCTCTGCAGAACTCACTTAGAAAGGCACCTACCTAGCCCTGGATGTGTTCCTGCTTTAAAGGAAATCTATGTAAACAAAGTAAAAGTCTCTCCAAACCCAGGAAATAAGTGATACCATCCAATGCCCATCCTTAGAGAACATGCTCCTCCTAGGGGTAAAGGAGAGAGCAAGTTTTGCTTAGTGAAACAGGTTTAAATAATTTCCAGTTAAGGTGGGTTGAAGTGAAGAGAACATTTTTCAGTTCACTCCTCAAGTTCCCAGCTGCGTTGGCTGAAGGAAACCCAGCTGGGAACTACTGGAGGGCATCTGAAAAAAAAGATGATGCATGAATATAACTGAGAAAAGGCTTTCCCACACCTCTGGTTGTATTTTAGACCATACAGTAATTCTGACTGTTGTTATTTAACTCAGAATATTATTATTATTTATGTCAAACAATACCTTTGACACAGAGAGAAAATCTGAAGATTCCTTCATTTCTGTTAGAGCACAGTCAGCTGTGTCCATGCCTTGTTATCCATAATTTGAAAACCATATCAGTTGCCCAAATAAACAAGATAAAGCTGATGTACTAAATCTTCTAAAAAGATTACTAAAGCAATGAAGGCCCTGATTAGATGTGTTTTAGACACACTTGCCATAACTGGAACAGAATATCTTTTTTGGGGTAAATTTTTATTTCTGCAGCCAAATAAATGTTATGTTCAAGTTTAAACATGCAAATAAAAATTAGGATTAGGCAGCGTGGAATGCAGGTACTTGTCAGTGAATCACTAAGTGATGAAAATGCTTAGCACCTCTGGGTATAAAAATTCAATTTTTGTCCCAATTACTCATTTGATGGTGGTCTTTTTTATGCTACCTCATGTCAGAGGTGTAGGGCTGTGGTTTTGTGGGTTTGGGAAAAAGACTCGTGAACAACTTCAGGCCAGCAGAAGAATCCCCTCATGCTTGTTCTTTCCTGCTAGGCTGACAGTTACCTCCTCAGCACACTGGATAGGCAAATGCATCTGCTATTTTGCAATATTTTATCTAGTTTTTTTTTTCTTTTTAAAAGGAGAAAGGGAAAGCAAATGGAGAAAAGAATAAGTAAATGTTATCAATTTTAAAAAATGCTCCCAGAAAAAGGTGTTTAGCTTCATTTCAGGGTGAGAATTTCCAGTTTTACAAATTAGTATTTTAATTCTGATAGTTTATTTTTTCAAGCATCCTTTCCATTTATTATTTCCAAACTATTGCTAATTTGCTCTTTTTTGTAAGAAAAAATCACCAGCAACTTCCAGGTGTAGAAAGATTTGGAAAAAAACGCTAATTGAGACAATCAATATCAGCTATGTTCCGAGATTATTTTCACTTCTTACTTCATCTTTGTTTTCTTCCAGCAGCCACAAACAAATGCCATGGGCATGGGTTATTCCATGGGATAACCTATGGAAACATAGAATCTGATGAGCTTTGAAGTAGCAGCCTCAAGAGGTGAAATTCAGCAGTGATTTTATGCAAGTTAAATGTAATTGAGAAACATTGGAGTTGCAACAGGATAACACCTCCCAGGCTTCCCCATTGGCCCAAGCACTGAAAAAAAATAAATATATAAAAAAAAGTTTTGTTCTCTGTGATACAGACCTTACATGAATGACATGAGGGCATTAGAATGATCTGTAAAGTCCCAAAATATGATATATTTTGGTGGCATCAGCTGATTACCATTTTATGTTTAAATATACAGTATTTAAGTCTTCTGTGCCTTTCCAGAGTGACATTTCCTTCCAACATTGAAAAGGCAGTAGATGAGTCTTATTTCACATTAAATTGTGAAGGAAATACAGCATGCACATTACCCACTGGAATACCCATCTGCAATAGCAAAATGTAACTTTTCATGGAGTGCAAAGTTTCAGGTCCCATTCTACTCTTAGTTAAGGCACACAGTGAAGACCCTTTTCTGCCAGATTTGAATATAACTAATGCAAACATGTTTTGATAAATATACTTTAGATGTGTGTGTATGGGGTTTTGTACATTTGCTTCCTTTAACACGTAGCTGGGTTCAGCTCCCTGAAAGCTGTTGTGAGTTTACCCATCCAGTCAACAAAAATGATAAAATGTGAATTATCTGATTAACCACAAGCATACACAGCGGTTTGAATTGAGAATATTCATGATCAATCAACCCAGTCGATTGTATCTGGGAAAAGTTGTTAATGAAAGATATTTGAAGAGATGAACTCCAGGAAATTGTGATCTGTTTGTGGTTATTCCAGAAGTAGAAAAGAGGGACTAAAATCACTCAATATCCAACTCTCAGCAGATTATTCTCTCTGCTCCACTGAACACCCGTAAGCACAGTCAACTATTAAATTAGCACTGCTAAGCTCTGCTATTTGTGGTGGCTATTTTTATACACAGCAGGCAATAATCATTACTTAATGAGAGGCTAGGCTTTAACACCAGGTGTGATTTTGTCGTCAGGGGATCTATTTTTCTACTTTTCAGAGTTTGCATCCACATCAGTTTCCATCCCCACCAGCTCCACCTATTCCTCTCCTGAGGGTTGTGTGGTGAATGCTGATTCCAGGCTCAGCGTGGTGCATGGTGCTTGATTTGTGCTGATTGTCAGAAATTGTCACACACAGACTTCTGCAAGGATGTGCAGTGAAAATATGATCTTTGTTTCATCCCTTGCATTAGAGATCACCTCTAATTTTCTGTTATACTGCATCCATATCCTGTGCAAAGAGAGACAAATCTCTGTTTAAAGTGTTGGTTTTCCAAAAATCTACCTGGAATAATGGAAGAAATTAATTCACTGTATTTACTGTCCAAACACCACACAAAGGAAGCAATTTTTTTTTCCCCTGTACTAATGAAAAATGCTCAGCATATAAAAAGCTTGATTACGTGCTATAAAGGGCTGACTTTCTGCTTTGCTATTCAGCTATTCAAACAGAGAGAACACTCCAAAACTTACGAACTAAAACTAAGAAAGTAAAAAATAGAATTTCTGCATGCTTTTGTAGAGAAGCCCCAGTTTGGAGAGGGTTGCAGATGAACACGAACTTCTGCTACAGGCATTTTGGGGAAAAAGACAAATAAACAAACAAAGCTACACATGACTCTCTTTGACAGATTTCATTTTAATGAACTTAAGTACAACCAGATGAAGCAAAAACATGCATTCCCTTTTCCCAAAAAACATGAGAAGATCCAGTTCCTTTCATGTGAGACTTTCAGTCCAACCTGAAGCAAACACAGGGCTGAGCTCTAAGAATTCACTTCTATAAAATCCTATTAACAAAGACAAATATGAAGCAACTTGGGAATTTCACTCCAGTGATAGATTAGAACTTTCAAACTAGTCTAGAATAGCAATTCTGTAAAAATGACACCAGCTTTAACTGCATAAAATACTTTTTTTTTTAAGTAATTCGGTCAGTATTCAGTTGGGGATTTGAAAATTCCCCTCACATTTACAGAATTTCCCTTCTGTCTGCAAGCACCAAGGGATAACTTGGACTGTAAATGGGCAAGTCCAGAAAATGGAATTCCAAAATACACTTATGACTTGAATGTTTGCTATCAAAAAAAACCCAAACCAAATATAGTTCAAAATTGCAGCTTCTGTGCTTTTTCCATCTCTGGGTTGAGTATGGCTTGACTACCACAAGGTAGAGCATTCTCATTTTAATATGTCCTGTGATACTCACAAACATTACAGAAATGCTAAAGAAAGCAGAATTAATATTTTTTATCCTCCACAGACCTGGACGGTTTTTTAAATTTTTTATTGTGGTGTTTGTTACTGTTAATAACATCAATAACTCAGTAATTCTCCTGGCCTCTTAGAATTGTCTTGAGAATATTGACAAACAGAAATGTGATAAAACTTACCAATAGCTTATGGTGATTATTTTATCCAGAATTTAGCAAGACTGGTTAGGGTGCATACTACTAAATATTACTTTGGTTTGCTCAGTAGTGTTTGCAAGATGTGATGTTGATGATAATTTGGTCTCTTTCTGCTTTGTGTATCATCTTAATCCTATGGAAATTAGATTGTTTCTGTTCTAGTGAACATCAGAACCCACACCTGGATAAGTATTTTTCCAAGTTCACAAAAGTACAGCAAGGCAAAGTACACACAACAGGAAACCTCATCTCTGTCAATCTGATTCAACAACTCCGCTTTACTCTCATGGAAACACTTTGCTTCACATTTTTTCTGCACACATCTCATAAGAATGATGTGAAATCAACATACATGTAGCTCTTAAAACCTGTAGTTGATTATTTAGAAATATTACCCACCATTTAAATGAACTCTCTTCTTCTGCAGCCACAATCCCACAGCATTCAGGAGCAGCAAATAGAAACAAGCACTTAAGCCAAGCAAGAGAAGCAATCATATGATTGAAAAACATCTGCTATGTGACATTGCAGCATCCATGTTCCTATTCTATCCCTCACAACCCCATTTTTAAAGTCCTCAAGAAATTTCTGCAGAGGCACTCAGGCTGCATCTATTTTGCCCCAGGTGTGGAAAAAACTGACACATTTTGCTTTTTCCCAGCAGCATCAATCACTGAAATCTTAGTGCTACACTCTGGGCACGTGCTCACCCACCCAGATAACTGAGAAAGAGGGAAGAGATCCAGCAGTGCTGCAATATGGAACATACCCTGCTGTACTCAGCTGCTGCGGGTCTCTTGTGCAGATAAAAGATAAAAGTCAACTCTCATTTGTTAAGGAAATGGGCATATTTCTCTTCTATATATTGACATCTACTCTGTGCAGCCCATAGCTGTGTATGAAAATAATCCCTTTTGAAAAATAGCAGTTTAGTGCATAAAGGATTACCCTCTACCAAAATTTCCCCTACTCTTCCAAGTTGTACCTGTGGCTTATTGACAGTGCCTTTTGCTGCTGTGTATAAATCACTCAGTCAAGAGGTGGGGCTGTGTTGAAATAATGCAGCTCTTCAGCAACACAATATGGATCTGCATATCTGTGAAAATTAAATGGAATAAACTAATTATCAGCTTTAACTGCCTGTGTTCTCTCAGCTCTGCACAAAGAAATGGCTGATGAGGAGCAGCTCATAACCTGGCTTCAGCTTGATTTATGGGTGAACTTTTTTCTTCATTTTTCTGTCCAGAAAGATGTTGGAACCACCTCTGATGTTTTTGAGGCTCAGCTAGACAAAGCCACAGCTGAGCTAATCTGCCCATTGGTGACAGTCCTGCACTGACCACATGGCTGGACCTCCACAGGTCACTTCCAGCCAATGTTTCTGTGATTTTCCATTACAGAACCAGTCTCATATGGGAACTGGAAGCTAACATCACATTTCTTGTGCTCTCTTTTCTGGAACAGCATGATTTTCCTTTCTAAACACCCTTGCCCATATTAAGATTTCTCTTTGCAATAATAATCACATCACTTATTTCAGAATGAAAGTTATTTATTGGGTTGCCATAAGTTGCAGCATTAAAAATTAAACTAATTTAAATAAATTAATACAAAATTAAAATAATATAAGTTTAAGAAATTTTCTCTTTTTTGAAGACCACCTCATCAGGGAGGACTGTAGCAGAAGAGAATGCAGAAACCCCAGACTGGTCTGACCTTTAGAGTCTCAGTGTGTTTAAGGTGTTGCAGTTGCATTGATTTCCTATGTCTCCCATACTGTATTTCCCCTACACTGACAAACAGGACACTGGGCTGATTCATGGCAGTCTCTATTTGCATGTTAAATTTATTGGCTTTGTCTGCCTCAGCTTCTGTCAGTAACACTCAACAAAAAGATAGCCACAATGTGTTCAGAGAAAATACAGCAATTACTCATTCCCATACAATTACCCACGCTGCATTTACTCCATTTTAATTTTAATGCTTTAACTATGAAAACTGGGGAAAGTAGTGCCTAAAATTTTAAGAAAAATACCTCAATTCGTGACTGATAACTGCTGACTTGGCCTTGCTGTCACACCTTCTTCTGTCAATATTTCTCTTCCTTGCAGAGGAGAACCAGTTCTGATTTTCTTCTTCCTTGGGTTTCCTCATGGTTTATTGCACTTTGTTTCTTTGTAGGACCACAGCTCAGCTAGAACTTTTTCACTTATTGCTTTTTAATTATTTTACTAATTTTCAGTGTTAGTTCTCTTCACAAACATCCTCATTTTCCTGCCTATTTGAAACTAAATGTCTGTGTGTCTTACCTGCTCAGTGCAGAGTATAATTTCTGCAGCACTAAAAAATTTATCTGAAAACAGTTAAGCAGGAGTTTTTCTCAATGTGTCTGAATTTAATATCTTGAACTACTGCTTGTATTAACATTCCCACCAATTTAAACCACCTATCTTGGTATCCTTTCTGCCACTAGAAATATCTAAGACGTTACAAACAGCTACTAAAAATTAAGAAATTTTCTATAGCAAACAAAGTGAAAGCAACTGTGTTAAATAATTAAATGCTCTACTTCATTAAGTTCTTCATAGAATTAATTTTACAACTTGAAATTTTATTCTTTCCACAAGATACAAAGGGAAAGCAATAGAAATGGTAAGTATGTTATGCACATGATTGCAACAATAGTATTCAGCAGCATAAAATATAAGCATTTATTGCTGTTTTAGACCCTCCCAAGGTGTTCAAGATGTGCATTGGGACAGCATATATGGCTAAGGGCTCCACAATTCCAGAGCAGCACCTGAATGCTGCTAAAGAAATTTCAGATCAATGTGATTAGACAGCTGAATTACCCTCTACAACCCACTTGTTTTTAGAAGTATGTGCACATATATACATACATATATATATATACACCAAAAAAAATGGTAATGGTACAAATTGGAAACAAATACAATACTCTACAAACATAGTTAAGACTCAAAATTTCCAACATTTCAGTCTAGCTTATGAAAGAAAATACTTTCAATATTCCTTCATGGAACTGAAATCCAAATTTGGTTCTCCCTGTCACTATATTTATATTATTTTACTGCCTAAGATTAATGGGGCATAGACTGGAGGCTGAGATTCCCGTCTCTGTCATCTCTTTTTAAATCACTCTCCTTACAAAATGCTTAAATTTTTTGTGCTGAAACCTTCACTCATTTGACATCATAATACATAAAGATTTATGTTAATGAAAAACTCAATTACATATTCATGGTGCTGTAGTGTAAGAGCTGCACAGAAACTTTAGAGGCTTTTAGAAGAGTACACGGATTTTTGTGATTTTTGTGTCCACAACACATGACTTTCCTTTTTGGCAATATTGGGAATTTTTTTAGAAATTATGGTAAGCTGTCATTACTTACTGACACTTGTGGGTTTATTCAACCATCTTACCTCAGTCTGACTGCTAAAAAAGTTGCAGACAGGAATTAATTTCAAACTTGGCTTTAAAGCTGGATGCAGAGCCATAACATAACAGGACTACTACTCCTGCAGTCATGGTGGCTTTTAATAGACTTTAATTAATAGGATATAAAGATTAAAAATATTAATATTTCTGATCCCCAAATAATGCTCAGTTAGTGATAATTATTTAATCTTTAGGTCTTCAGTTTCCCACTGAGCCAAGTCATGACTTTGGATGGCATAAAAGCCAAAGCAGCAGCGCTGGAGTCACTCAAGGATAAAAAGTAGGAGACCAGAATCAAATAATTTATCTATAAATGTTAGAAAGAAATTTCCAGCTTAAGAATTTCAGTTTGAGTAGTCTTCCAAAGGATCCCATTAATAAACAATTTATTACTAGAGCCAGCAATAAGACAAAAACTCTGAATACATTCACATTTTACAGAGGAACAACTTACTACAAGCATTGCATAAAAAAGACACCTTACCTCTATAAAGCAAAATTTTATTCAAGCTGATACAAAACTCATCTGAAAGACTGAGGTATTGAAGATTTTATTTTAGATAAATTTGCTGCTGTTCTTAGGATGAATTCCAGTAGGTGTGCAATAATGGTTACTAACTACAAGGAATACATTACATATAAATTTTCTTCATTAACAGTTTCAAAGATATCACAAAAAGATGTAATGATTCTAGCCTATGTGTTCACTAACATGATAAATTCCATTATAAGTAAAAATTTCATTATTATTTTTGATTCTTCATGTTTTAGATTAATGGGGATTCAAAGGTTGTTAAATCTTCTGCATTCATTAGGTTTTCAGTAAGTGGAAAATTCTCACTGGCATTACACTAATGAAGTACCCTTAAAGTCAGCTGGTATAAATTGTGGATGTGGCCCATAATGACTTGACTCAAATACATCAAGAGGTTTAAATTCAGGGAAAAATTCCATAAGAGCCCTTTCTATGTTTTTAATCAATTTACTCCAAACCATTTTTTCCCCCTTCAAATGCCAAGTTGCAGCTTAATTAAAAAGGATCAAATTTTTGAAAATTCATCTACAATAGGGATTTCATACAAACAAGACAAGTCTTGTGGTGTTCCTTTTTTCTTAGCAAAATTTGTATCCACATTTATTTCCATCAAATAAAATCTCCAAAATACCAGCCCTGTGTCTCTTTCCTTTTGAGCAGATGAGTTCTCAAACAGTAGCTTTCTTTACCAGACACCCCCACTATTTGTACTCAAAAGAAACCTGTGCAGATTGATTTACCTCTAAAGCAAGGGCCAAATAATAAAATTGGAAAAAAGTAAGGCTAGAGATCAGTAAGTAATGTCACCCACAGAAAAAAATCCTGCAGTCATAGAAAAAACAAAACAGAACAAAAAATCCCACTCAGAAATCTGGTGTGTACTTGCAGAGTAATGTGATGTTTGTCAGCACACATTTTTTACAGAGATGTTTATGACTAAATGCTGACATGTTGCCTAAGAGCAGCAGCATAATGATGAAGATAATGAAGAAAAGTAGATGTAGCCATTAGTTTTTATCCTATTTATGCCAGGAAAACTTGCCTATTTCCTGTGCAAAACAAGACACAAGGCTATGTCTACACCACAGTGGCACAGCTGCAGCAAATGTGTCCTTACATGGATAAATTGAAGACACCAAGCTCAGGTATTGGCAAGAGAAAAGAAAATAAAACAAACCACCACCACCACATAAATACACAGCCTAATTATCCTGAGTTCTGGCTGGAGCCTCCTTGTTGATATCTGGACTGACTGGATTGATGCAGGACTTCAGTGTTTTCCATGTCCCATCAAAACCAGCGGGGTTACTTTAAATTAGAAGCCTGGTCTGAACTAGAAAGAGCTTTTCAGTGCTAAATATTAAAATATTCTGACCAGGTGGCTTGGATTTAAATGTTGTAGCTCATTGCAAGAAAGTCTTCTCAGCTGGAGGGCAGAGTCCAAACTTGACGGCCTTGGGTTATCAGAGCCATAGCAGATAAAAAAGGATGTTCTGGGCTCATCCCAGGTGTGATTCCTTCTTCCTAGAACTGCAGAGGACAGAAAAACTCCACTGGATCTGCACACGTGTCCCAGCAAACACAGCAGATTTCAACAGATGAAAATTCACCCTTGCAGCAAAAGAGATACAACAGGCTCCAAATTAAATATTCTTGTGTGAAGGTCTGGGCTTCTCACAATAAATGGTCTTCTGATGTTTTCAAACCTGAATTTAAATTTTTTATTCAATAGAAAAAAAAAGAGAAAAAAAAAATCACAGCTTTACAGCAGAAGTCTGTTTATCAGCTCAAAGATAGACTCCATTTTCACTCACTCAAGTGAATTTCACCCACAGTTTTGCATCATACAGCTCTTAAATCACTTAAGCCTGAAATATTTTATAGACCTGTACTTGTCCTCTAAGCAGAAGATCCTGGAATGCAAATACAAAGATTCAGAAAACCCTGTATAAGACTGGTGATGAAAAATTATGTATTCCTCACCTATTTAATTTCCCTGGGAATATTTCACCCCAAGGGAAAACTTACCTATTCTCCAAGATTCCTTCCAAATCAAAAAATCAGAAGGAGACTTTTTGAGAAGGGCAGACAACTTCTGCTGGCCTCTTTCAGATTAATGTTTTCACCTGGAATGGGGCTGATATTCTTCCTGAAGAAAGACTTACTGACATTCAGAATGAGAGCTTTCAAGTGGCCAGGGACTAAAATCCCACCACAGAATGACTGGGATATGTGGCTGGAAACAAAAACGTGCCCCTGTTTACATAAACAGGCTTGAACTACCAGCAGGTTTTTTCAATTAATACTGTCACTTTGCCAAACACTCATGAAATTTGGCAGAAAACATTGATTCACCAATCCCGTGTGAAATCTGTCCCTGGAAATCACAATGCATAATAGCAGCGGTGGCAGAAAAATGCTGAAGCATTCAAGGGTCTACAGGAATTTTCAGCACTGATCAGTGATAGCCAGAAGAAAAGAAAGCAGAGAGAGTACAAACTGTTAAGAATATTAAGCTGGAAATGAGATTACTTTGCAGATCTGGTAAATTTAGAGTACCCTAAAGCAGAAAGAGCATCCAGACACACTCTGCACTGAACTAGTCTTTCTGCTTTATCAAACTGAAACAACATCCTGCTTGTCCGTCTCAGGAGCCCTCAGTTTTAAAGTTAGTGGCCAGTTACCAATCCCCTCACACACACACACCCCAAAAAAGCAATTACCAAATGAAATGTTTAGAAAATGACTGCCTTCACCCAACATTTTGACAAGGAAAAGCAGTGCCAGAAGGATGAAAGGCCCAGACAAGTGTAGGATGACTGCAATACATGAAACACCCCTCTTATGTTCTGATAGCCAGAGCATTTTGCTCAAATGATGTTGAGAAAACAGAATTTAACAAGTGACATCCAGCAAATACATAGTCAGAGAATGCTTAAGTGACTTGGGATTTGGAAGGCAGTTACTTCAGGAATAAGTTAACTGTTTATGCAGTAGAGTTAAAAATACTTTAAGAAGAGGGTGTAGAATGACTTGCTAGATGTCTTCAATAATATTTCAGCAGGTACCACACAAATAGTTTTGTTAGTATTGGCAAAACTAAATAAACCCTGAGGAGAAGTATGATTGGAAAAAGCAAACCTTGTGGTGTAAAATAAACATGCACGTCAAAATCAAGTACCGAGCTCACTCAGATTCCTGACAGAAGTCTAGAGCAATGAATTGGCAGCCTCACTGTTTATACTGCTCTAACTCTTCTGTGACTTTAAAGGAAATTTTCTTTTTCAGCTAATGCTGAGACCTTGAGGCAGGAAATTCTCCATCTTACTGATGTTCAGCTGTAGAAACGTGGCAGCTCATCCGTTGTTTACCTCATCCCCTCCTCTATTCCGGCATCAAGGCGATAAAGGCATCAATTCGCCAAAGCAGGAGTTTGTGGGGATTTTTTTGGTGGTTGATTTGGAACATTAAAGCAAAAACAGAGAAAAAGGCTTTGAGCGCAGAGTTCAGAATTCTAATTTAATATTATCCTAGGCATATAAAAAAATTAACTCTCAGTGAGGTGAAGTTGTGGATTTGTATGCCTGCAGAAGCTAATCCACAACAAACCAGCAGGGAGACTGTGGAGAGGAGGAAATAACACATTCTTGCTATCACCCTTGACACAAGCTTACAATTTCTGAGCCTTGTCCTGATCCAGATTTTCAAAAATCTCCTTCTGAGATGTTTGCTTCATGTTATTCAGATACTAATTACAGGCTTTGAAGGTTTTTGAGATGCTGGAGAGTTTTGCTTAAAAATGAGTTCAAATTCTAGGGATTTTACAATATTTTCTGGGATTTCTGAATGAAAAGAAGTCTTAGGTACAGAAATAAAATAGACAGTTGTGAAAGGACATATGAGTGAAGACTATGTGAAGAGCAGTGTTTCCACTGCCTTCAGTAGAAC
Organism: Parus major; assembly: GCF_001522545.3. Lineage (NCBI taxonomy): Eukaryota > Metazoa > Chordata > Aves > Passeriformes > Paridae > Parus > Parus major. Next base: position 111,548,983 of record NC_031768.1, read on the forward strand.
TAGATTTAGAAAAATCAGAGAAAGGGGGGGGAAAAATCCCAAAGTCAGGCAAGCTGACTTCTCATCTCCTGCTGTGCAGGCAGGCAAAGCCCAGTGTGACAAATAGCATCCTTCCCAACACAGTTATTATGTCTGGTAGGTGACTCACTCTCTCTTCTAAATCATACCAGTAATGCCAGCAGGAATTATTGACTAAACCACATTTGCTGAGACTTACTTGGATGTCAATAGTATTGAAAGGAAATGAAAGAAAGATCTCCTTGTAGCCCTTTATGGTTGTGAGGGATTTTTCTGATTTAAAATTACGTATAGCTGTGGTAGGGTTTGCATCCAGGATGTGGTTTAGATGTGTCTGGAAATCTAAATTAAAAAGGCAGCCTAAGAGCACCCAGCAAAAATTGGGCACATTAAAAGTACTACAAGTTCAACAGAATGAATTTTTCCTCGTTAGTGTTATTGACTTCTCCTACCAATAAAATCTGCCTGCGTTGCATGAGTATGATTTACATTCAGAAAGTTCTGATTAGATGTGTATCTCATGTTCTCCACTAAGTTACAATTTCTCTAAAATATTTCATGGCTGCTGTGAAGAGATCCATCGTGGATATTGGACAACAGTGGAAATTGCTGCATAAAGATTACATTAATCGTGAAATCATCAGGCATTAATTCTGCCAGCTACTCAAGAGGCCGATATTTCTCCTTTGTGATTAGGGAAGGACAGTGAAGGTTACCAAGCTTATCAGAAAGTCAAAAAACAAACTGGGGCATGCATTGGCATGAATTTGAGGACTATGACATGCAGTCAGCTGGAAATTTCCACAGGCTTCAGTAATGACAGTTATATTAAAATCTGAAATTTCTCAATGATGCTTGCTTTTTAACTGGGGTCCTTTGAATTTTTGCACCCCCACATTGAAGCACTAGAGAATTCCAGCATAAATTAATGTGTTCTTTAAATGTATCAACACAAGAAATCTTTCCCAGACAATGTAGGGCTCATTCCTTAAAGGAGGAATTTACTGTTTACCACTATGCCTCTCCATTGTTGTTTGGGTTTTTTTATACATAAAACCATTTTGAGAGAGGAGAAGACTGCCTTAAACTACAAAAAATTCCTCCTTTCTTGTCTTCTTGGTGTCTTTAAATGAAGTCCTGATATGAGCTCAGTAGAAGTTTCAGTACTGGGTGAAATAACTGTAGTTTATATGCAGCATAATGCCAAAGACTCATCTGGAAGACAGAACAATTTTTTTCAGTCAAAACCCTCTTTTTGATCCACATGGGTAATGCTCCAAGTGTTATGTTAAGCAACCATTATTCTAAGAGAGCCAGCATTAAGAATCCTGAGCTTAAACTGTCACTTCATGAGGCAGATTTATGGCTTATGACAGTAATTGCTCACACCAAAGGAGCGAGCTGGTGCTCCATCCAAGCACAAAGAGATATTGCCATTAAATGAGGCTAGGGATCTGATAATGTCTGGGGTTTGCAATAAGAAAATTACATTTTATTTAAATTTAAAAAATACCCCAACATACTGTATACAAGCAGGCACTTGTTTGTGCAAATAATCATAAGTGTTTGTATTTTTGTTCAGCTTTGTTTTTTCTAAAGTGGCATGAACCACAGCATGGCACACTGGTTCCTCTGTATTTGGTTTTGTGTCACTTCAAATGAACTGGTTAAATCTTAATTTAAGATATTTTGTGTTGCCTGAGTGTATGTTCTCATTGTAAGTGCTAAAAAGGAAAAGTGAATGCAGAAGCAAGGCAAAGTAAAACATCTGTGAGAAAGAAGGTAAATCTTGTGCCTGTAAATTGCTCTATTGGAATCTTTGGAAAAGGCAAAGATCAGAAATTCAATTTTGAAATTTTAGTATTGACTATTAAAAAAGGAAAAATAAAAAGGCTTCCTTGATTATGAAGCTATATGTAAAAAGAAAAAATAGATAAAACTAGGTACCATCTCCATCTCTCTCCCCATTTCAGGTTTAAAGATCCTTTCCTAACATTGCAGTATGTCCTCCCTCAGAAAACTGAATAAGCAAAAAATAAAACAGCTTTATAAAGTCTACTGTCTGCTATCTACTGTGTGTTTCCAGGTTCTGCTCTGCCAGTAAATCCAAGCATGATCTGAATGGTAACAGCAAGTTTATGGACAATGAATAATAGCATGACATAGCTAATTAATGCTATTTCAGTCCAGACTGTTTAAACAATCAAGCCTAATTGTGCTAAACAATGTGATGGGGTTTTATGGACAGCAGTGAATGAGCAAATCCAATGGAGATTTAAAGCTAAATCCAGACTAATTTATGCTTTATGGGTATAACAAACTCAACCCAGTACCTTCATTACTTACATCTCCTCTTGGTTCTGCTTCCTTTCCTAAAAATACTCCACAATACCCATGACACACACACACATTACAAGAAACAAACTCAAAAAAACCCCACAAACTCCCACACCAAACATACTTACTATGCCTTGCTTGGACAGATTTTCTGTCACTGAGTTAAAAACAAGAAAAATAAAAATAAATGCATGCCATTTATTATATAGAATAACTCAGCTGCTGAAGGTGCAAGGATGCTTCCTGGATATTTAGGTCTCAGTTAGGCAGAAACCTGCAACCTGGGTAGGTTCTTCCTTATCATTTTGTGGCTAATCTTGATATGGTGGAGTAAATAAACCCCCGTATTCTGATTAGCCTCTGACATGATCAGACTTCTGTATATGTTTTAAGTAAAGAAAAATCAAAATAATCAAAACTGATCACGTGCAAGCAGTTCAGTTTAATTTTGTTTACATCAAAGCAAAGAGCCAATCCTTCTGAACTCCAAAGATTTCTTGGTAATGGGGAAAGGAGTGAAAAGGGAGAAAGACACAGCAAGGGCACAACTGAAAGGTACAGAGCACCCAAAAGCACTTTTGTTGAACTCATACCCTCTGTGAATTCCTAATTTTATCATTCCTCCTGCCAAACCATCCAAGCTTCATCACTACAGCAGCAGATCACGAGTGTTCAACTTCCAACACCACCATTTCATTTTTTCCATCTTGGCTTTGAAATCACTTAAAGTTGTGTGATGGTCCCAGCCCAACTCTCTGCACAGTGAGGAGGCATTGTGACTCTCACCTGACACTGGCTCATGCTCTTGCCAGGCAGAGCACATCTCCTCCATCACAAAGTCAAGGGAACAGTTGGACAACCAAAAATATGGAGTCCAACGAAATTAATAACTAACTTTATATTAGGAAAGGAGCTGCTGCTGAGTAATGCTACATTTCAGATTTGAAACAGACAGATCTATGTAATTTTCTACCACGTCAATCTGAGGCATTACTATGACCAGATAAACCATTAAAGTACACAAAACTCCTGCAAAAGCTTTTTATTGCCCTGAGAGATTTATTCAATATTTAAAGAGACTTATTACCTTTCTCTGCCTTACTTTCTTTTTACTCAGTCAGTTTAAGAGCAAATCTAGTTAAATGTACATTTCATCTCCATTATATCAAGATAAAGCTGGTAGTAATTGTCCTTCCAATCAAACCACGTAACAGAGCTCTGCAGGATTTCTCTTCTGCAATATTCAGGTTGGGCAGTAATTTATGTCACTTTTGGTACTGGGGTTCTTCTCCATAATGAGGTTTTTAAGTGTCCTACCTGACATTTACATTCCTAATGAGATTTCCACACCTCTGCTGGGGTCCATAAAGACCAATATTAATAGCTCAAGCTGTTTTACTAGATTTAAAAAGTTAGAATTTACTTTTATATTATGACCAAGCATAATAGCACTTTCCATTTCAAATACACTAAACACACATAACTATTGAAGTGCTTCACCATTATTAAATACATTTAACTTGCCCACAGTAGAAAACCACTCTTATATCTGTTGACTGTTTTAGCAGTTTTTCCCTACAAGAAATAAAAAATCTTCTCACTCCAGGTATTCCTGGCCTTTCTTTTCATCCCACTTGATTTTCAGTCTCTTCTATGTCTTGCTTGAAGCTCCAGAGGTGGAATAAGGCAGAGTTATTTCTGCTGGTACTTAAGAAACCAGGATGGGTTTTATTTTTGGGGAAGGAAAACCCAGGCTGGCTGTTACATCTGGAGGAGGAGAGTTTAGAGATATCCATACTCCTGTGTGCAGGGGTGAGGTAAGAGGTGGATCAAAACTATTTGGAAGGGAAAAAGGTGAGCAAGTCCTAAGCAGGGTCTGCCTCTTCTACTGCCTTTTAACCCACCAGAAACTCCCCTACTGTGTTCAAGGTGTCTGTGAAGAAGATACTGCTTAGTGTTCAGCCAGAAAGGGGAAATGTTCTGTGTGTTTTCTGCCTGAGAGGGCTTTGTTTGCTTGTTTTGAAGAGACTGAAATGTGTGTTTACTCTTCTGCTTATCTGACAGGTGAATGAGCAAAAGCACAGGGAGGGGTCCTGCATTATCTGCAGTGTTTGGTCACTTAATAGCAGGGAGGGGCTTGAAAATTTTTATTTGATTACACTTTAGTCAATAACAAGTGCTTTCAAAGCACAGGAGTTGAGATTGCCCTAATTAATGGATTTTTCAATCATCATGCTAGAAGTGTATTTTAACACCCTACCCCTTAACTGTAACAAAAAGATATGTAAGCTACCTTGCATTTACTGCAGGATAAAATACTGAATAGTGAGTGTAACACTAGAGTAGAGAAATCACTGAAATCTTACCAAGCAAGATGACAATTCATCTCCACAGGTTGTATAACTGAGGAAAATTTTCTTAAGCAGACTCCAAGACCAGCTTAAACAGGGAGATGTGCTTTCTGGTTAAGCAGCCTTGGATTTGAGGTACACAAAATATTTTTACCTGCTGATATCACTTGTAAGTACATTCTGACATGTCTAATAAATAAATACACATTAGCAGAGTAATCATCACCCCGTGTTATAATTTCTCACCTCTAAGAAATTAATGTGCATAATTTGTTTCTGTTTACATGCAATATTGGAATGGCACAACAGCTGAAGCAAATGTAGCATATTTTCTGAGTGCCAGCCAGGGGCTGGGTGCTTTCTGCAATATTAAATATCAATCCTTCACCGGGACAAAAAGAAACAAGTATTTTTTTCCTCGTGGTAGAATTGATTTTTGCAAATGGAGCCTGGTTCAAGTGGTGTAATCATCTTTCCTCCTTTTTGCAGTTGCTCAATGCACAACCTCATCCATTCAGTCACAATCAATTGGGTGATAAAGTATTTCCTTCATCAGTGAAAAAGGAGAGCTTGTACCTTGTGTACTCAGTATCAGTCATTTGTTTAATTGGATAATAAGAGATTATTCCTCCTACACAACAAATCTGCAGTAACTCCTTTACCTTTAAAAAATACGGCAGGTCGCCTTCAGGGATCTCAATTCCCAGGTTTCTGTAGCATAAAATTTTTGAGTGCTTACCCTTTAAATTTAATTGTACAACTCTATATCAAAACGATGCCTTTCTAAAAGACCTTCCTGAGAAAACCAAAGAAAGAACACACAAGAAAAACTTTCCTGAATGCAAGTGGACAATATTCATTTCTGTATCTTAAAGGAAGATTAGAAAATTAGGAAATTCCCAGTCTAATTTAGGAGGAAATAATTTTTCTGGAATGCTTTTTTTCTGTCCCTCTAAATTATGGCAGATATCTTGTTTATGCAGAGATTTTGAAGAAAGCATTTCTTATGCATAGTATTATGGAAGGGTTTAGCATGGGGGTTTTTCACCAGGTTTTGTAAATAATTATTTATTATTTGAGGCTGAAACGTAAAATAATATTGTCATAGAGAGTTTCATTGAAGTTATGGATATATCTGATTTTCAATTTTTAAGTATTTGCTATTTCTTTGCAAATTGTGTCTCGTGTTGTTGCTTCATTTCCCCCTTTCTCATTTCTTGAGTGGTTTCAAGACTATTTTAGAACTTGGGGTATGACAAATAATACTCGTGAGAATGAGCTTCCTGCCAAAAACTCATGGAATATCACTCGCACAAACTCCTAATTACTAAAATGTTAAAAGTTATTTATCAGTTTATTTTTGAGAGGATACTGTGCAGCAGGTGATCTGCTTACATGACTGAAGCAGGTATGGCAACAGCTAATCTTGGCTAAAAATAGCTGTTATTGTCCTGTAGGTGCTGATTCCTCTGTGCACACTGAACATGAATCTGAATTTGAGCTGCTTTGATGACAGCACACATGCACAGTCAGCTACGTCTCATTGATTTTTTTGGGAGGTGGGAGGAATGCACATCAGTTTTCCTTCAGCCATCCCCAAAACAATTGATCCAGGCCCCATTTTTCACCAGATCACTGAGTGTTAATTCAATTTGAAGGGCACAGCAGGCAATAATACATCCTACAAGGAACTTACTTGCGGTGGCGTACAAAGTACATCCTTTTCATCCAGACAGGGTTTTGATGCAGATCAAATGAATCTCCATGTCCAACCATTTCTGGCTGTCTCTCAGTAAATCAGCGTGGTTTTCCTTTTCCTTCTTTTGTTGTTTTTCCATGAGAATCTAGAAAATGGAACAACACAAACTGCCAGCACCACAGGCAGGCCTCTTTTTACACATACTAAGATTTCTGTACTGAAAAAGCTCAGGATAAATTAATTTTAGATAAAAGTCAAATAATAGATTCAGGAAAGCAGAAGATTAAAAAAACTAAAAATAATAAAACCCCATTGTTTTCTGCAGCACTGAAAACGCAGTACAGGAGCTGCTCAAAGAAGGAATAAACTGGATTTGTTCCACTTTAGTCCTGAGGAACTAAAAGGGGAAAACCAGAAACTGATTAAATATTACATAGTAATTAAGTATGGAGGTAGCAGTTGGCCATGCAAATTGATAGAACTTTTTCTCTGGGCATTATTAAATTTACAATAAAAAAAAAAAAGAGCCTCTGGAACAAACCTGAAGAGGCAGAAAGCTGCTGTTTTAAACAATGGTTTCTACTGACATTAACTTTGAGGAATTATCATCATCTCCATAAGATTAGGCAAACCAGATACAAGCAATAAGGTGTTATTCTTTCTTAGTATACAAATTATATAAAATAAAATTTCCATAAAGAGAATATGAAGATCCAAAGAAGGAGAACAAAACCATAAATCTTTGCCAGCTATTATCTTAATTTATTTCTGTTTTCAGAAGAAAAAGAAAAATTTCTGGGGAAGAAAAGGAATATATAGGAAATGAAACAAATTGTCATCTTTGGAGCCCATGTGCTAAATGAAGTTGCCTTGGCTAAATGGAAAAATCAACTTCACATTGGTCTAGGGATATGACCTTTGGACTCCTAATGAGAACTAGTGAAATAATGAAGTATTTCCAGATAAATCCTTGCTGCTATAATCTGAGAGAAGGGAAGCTAAAAGAGTACAGGGGGATTTTGCAAGTGATCAAGTTCACATACAATTAATAGCTCATCAGGGGTTGTTAAGGACGTGATTAAAGGACAGCCAATTTACTAAAGACTTAAGAGGTTAATGGTGAAGAAAAAATAAAGTGACAATATCCTCCCTTCCTCCCCTCTCTCCTTTGATTGTGATAAATGTATGCTTTCCACACATCCAGGAACACAAGACTGCAGATTTTCCCTGGGAATTGAAATGAGCATCCTACCTGAGAAAACATGCAGAAATTTAGTTGGGAAAATAATAAGGTGGGGATGGTGGTGGTGTAATGTAGTGGCTAAAGGAGATTTTTAAAGTTTTTAGAAACCCAAAGCATTTTTAAAAAGTAAATTAATAATCTCTACACACGTTGTGATGCTGTTGAAGGCTGATAAACAGAGACAAAAGTTCACTTTGCCCAAAGTGGGCAAGGTTAGCAGTGATATGTCTATGCTATTCCTTGTTCCATGTGAGAATGGAGAAAATGTGAGTTAGGGTGCATTTTAAGAGGATTTTTGCTCAAAATAATAATTTTAGTGCCTTTTAGGCCATCACGATGTTGATGACTTTTTCCAAAGGGCAGAAATGGAATCAGGGCCTTGCTGATTGTGAATTCTCCTTCTTGCATATTTCAAATCATACCAGAAACCGCTCAGTCTACCTCCAGACCACCCAGATTTACTTGAGCAGTGTCAAGACACTGTCTGTAGTCCCAATTGTATTATTTACCTTAAACATGAATTACTGAACCTTACTTCATCTTGTACTCTGAATGGGGAGGGAAAGAATAAGAAGGAGGAATGCAATTTATTGCAAGTAGGATCATGAGATCTTTGTAAATATTGATGTTTAGGAGATGTTTATTCCACAGAATATAAATCCCTAGAGGTGGGTAGGCTACAGAGCCAGAGCTTTACTTAAGGAAGGCTCAGAATGGCTCTGAAATTGTTTCTTCATCATCCCCTTCTCCCTTTCCCTCTCCAGCAATGCAAGGAAGTTTTTGGAACTGGTTGGTATGGATTTCAGACATCACCCTTGAAAAACTGCTGGTTTTAGGACCTTTTAGGACATCTGAGCTCTCCAAGGTAAACTGACTGAATAACATGGCTGTCAAATCTAGAAGCAGCTATGGGAAAAACCCATGGTTTGTTTCTGCTTTTCTAGCTGAAGGCCAAGACAAAGAAAAATTCTAATGTAAAAGGACTTGTAAATCCCTTAACTGGCTTTGTAAAGCCACACCAAAATCTGTTGTCATAGTAGTGAGATAAATTTGTAACAGACAGCTCTTCTAAACACTGCTAATCTCAGTAACTTCAGGACAGAAGCAGAGATCAAGGAAACCAGCTCAGAGAGCAGCATTTCTGCACATGAATTTCAGTCAGCTGTGAGAAAACTTGAATATTCTTCCATTTATAAAGCTACAAAGGCAAATCTGGTAAACACAGTGAAGTGAAGATCAATATTTCATCATGAAATTTCTCATCCTCAGTCGATGTAGGAGGGAGGAGTGGAAGGAAGACGTTTATATAAGATTTTGTTTCTCATTACCCTACTCTGCTTTCATTGGCAAAAATTAAAGTGATTTCCCCAAATCAAGCCTGTTTTGCCCATGATGGCAGCTGGTGAGTGATCTCTCATGGTCCTTATACCAAAATCCACAAGAATTTTGTGACATTTTCTCCCACTGTCCATCTGAGGAGGGAAGCATGGCTTGGTGGGCACTTGGTGCCCAGACATGGCAAACACACCACAAATAGCTAATTATTACATTTAACCTGGATAAAACTCAGACATATTACAGTGCTGAGAAGAACAGGGTTCAGCCTGGGGGAACATCCAGCTTTTGGAGCCAATTACAGTGTTGACAAAGAGCTTTCTGAGAACAGCTGCAGCCCTCTCTCTGAAGTATGCCCAAGTGCTACTCCTATCACTTCTCTGACACTTAAGGGAAAATATTACCAATAGTGAGGTGACCTAAGGTCTAATCCTGCATGATTCTGACTCCATAATGTCCCTGTGATGATTACTGGGGAGTTAATTCTCAGCTGTCCTATTAAAACCCCATAAGCCACCTAAGAGGGTCAGAGAGCACCTGGGGTTCTCCTTTAACTGCTATCATAAAACCAGAAGCTGAGTTTACAAAGGATGGTCACTGTGAAAAGAGTCTCTCTGGATACAATTTAACACATTTTGTTCCATGCCCTGAGGGTAGTCCCACCACGAGGAGATGAAGAACCAATTGGGTTTTGGATGAAGGTCAAGAATATATATCCAGAGAAAAGCCAAAGAAATTAATCTGATGACAAGAGCATTAAAAAACGTAAGAGTTTATTTCCACACTGCAATAAACTCAGCTCAGGTGATCCTAACCCTGTATTTCTTGAGTTTATTTCTCTCAAAAAATGGGGCAACTCAGTCTTCAAAGCAATTTTTTGTTAAAATACAAGCATGTGATTTTTACAAAAGTTTTTACCTGGAAACACTCTGAATATTCATTTCCATGTATTGAACACTAAGATCTGTGGTAAACAGAGCTTAAGCTATTTTTCTGTGCAAACTAAGATTCTGTCTGCATTTAGTGAATGAAATATTCACTTCTGTTGTGTCCTGTGGATAGTTATTTAGCAGACATTGCTTTCCCAAGCAGAGCATGTTTATTTGTACAGTATAGCTTTTCATTTTGATTGAGTCCAGTGATTACTTGGCCATGAAATGCATTAGAATAATTTTATTAAAAAGTAAAAATTAGAAAAAGTATATTGAGGATGGTCTATTGTTAAGAACAATGCCAGACCACTAATTTTGATTAACTTGGATTATTTTAACTAAATAAAACTTTCTTACTGAAGTGTAATTCCTACATTTATCCATAGCATTCTGAGAAGTTTGAGGGCTACTGCATGATAAAACTCACGTATCCTCCATATAAAAATATGCAATATTTTCATAGACCTTAACCAACCTTCCAATTAAAAAAAAACAAAAGAAAACAAACAAACAAAAAAAAAACCAAACAACTCCATAAGCAAACAAGCCCCCTCAAAAAACAACCCCCATACCAGCCAGATAAAAACCCCCATCTCAAAAGCCAGAGCTATTAATTGTATCTGTCAGAAACAATGCATCTTCCTTAGAAGAATAAATTTGCAGTCTCTCACTCATAACTATGTGGACTTATAATAGAGCAGCTGCCCCAAAGCAATGCATGGCAGAATGACAATTAGGTCTCACACAGACACAGCCCTTTCTAGCAGCATTCTACTGGGAGAAAACAAATAAAAGACCCTATCTTGCATTATCTACTCGATGTAGTCACAAAGTCTAAGGAATTTCAAGCAAAGCTGTTCCAATAAGGTAAGGAACAATTCACTTATGTGAAGCTCAGGACCTGAAATACAAAATATGAAGCATCATAATCTCTGTAGATTAGTACAAAACCAGCATACTGAGGCCAAAAATTATTTAAATCTATATACAGAGTTTCTTTACATCACTGACATTTCATTTTCCCTTGCACAAAGTCTCTTTCTGCCAGAACATTTTGATTTTCAATTCAGATCTTTCCCATCTAAGCAACAGAAGCTTACCTGACACCTTGTCTCACCTGAAAGATTTGTTAGGGAGGTATATTTAATTTATGATGGCAGAAGCAGTCTCCCAGCACAATGTTTGTTTCTGTTATCATTATTATTTCTTTCCTTTGCTCTAGAAAACATTTTCTACAGCATGGACACTAAACTGGCAACATAAGATTTCCTTCATGGGAAAAAAATGCTCAGAGACCAACCACCACCACAAGTCACTATGGGATTAGAAAAGTCTTTTTTTAGCAGATATTTTTTAGTGTTCGGCTCATGATAGCATTTCCTCCAAATATTTAATATATTCAAAGGATTTTCTTCAAAAAAGTAAACTACAGGACCCTTGACTTTTTTATTTTTCACTCCTATCAATCAAAGGTAAAATAATTGTACAGCTTCTTCCAGAATATAACATTTATATTTGCATTATGCTGGTTATCATCCACTCCAATCTCTGCTATGGAAATATCAGGGTACAATTATGAGAGTTATCTTTATGCTATAACCCAGACATGCACTTAAGCAGATGTTCAATTTCATGCTTATTAGTAGCCTCATTGAAGCAATGATACTGAATTCTATTATCTGTCTACTTTGCTCTTTTACTCCTTTTACTTCCTTCTGTATTTTAACATCCAGGGCAAAATGAGCATATTTCCTACATGTGTTTTCCAAAAGATGCCTTTAGCTATCCATGGTGTAAATTTTAAGCACTGCTTTCTTCAATAGGCTGTAACTTATTATATTTAGTGTAAACTGGTGCCTTTTGTGCAGCATTCTGCTCCATATTCTGTGAAAACTGACACAATATCAGGCTAAAATCCATGTTTTAGTGCATTATGAGTGCCTGCAACGCCAAAGGTTATATCCCAAAATCCATGTGCATCATCCTGCTCTTGCATAGGTGGACCCAACCACCGCCCCAGGTGTAAACAGAATTTATTTCCCACGTCAGAAGTTAATTCCCTGTCGATACAGGAATGTATTCCTGCTTTTTTCAGCTCATCTCTCAGAGAAGAAATGCTGCATTGTTACAAGCCAGCAGCACCCACGGATACCCTCCAAATGGCTCCACAGAGAGCCCGAGCTTCCTGCAGGAGCATCTGGATTGCTGCTGAAAGGCCATCTGTGTTTCACCGGGAACAGGATTATAAAACTATTTGCCAGATAGAACTTCAGGAGATTTCTATTTTTTTTTTCCCCTCCTGCCCTCAAAAGTAAGCTCTAACTCTTAAGAGTAGTATCTGGAAAATGGGCCTGTAATAATGACACCTGGAATTCAGGCATTTCTCAGTGTTTAAACAAATGTTCATGAGCAAACTGGTGCACTGTTCTTGAATTTGGGTTTTGTTGTTGTTGTTTTTTCCATTCTTTCTTTCCCCTCTCTTGCCTATGGAAATTACATCTTAACTTGCAGGCCTTTTTAATGCCCCTTTCTCCATTATTTAATAAAAAAATTGATCAGCCCCTAATTATTTGGATCCACTAAACAGTTTTTGAGAGGATAGAGGCCTTTACATTTCTGTTTAAATAATTGGAGTGTGCCAGCACATCCCACTGCAGGAGATGTTCCTCTCAGCAGATTTGGTATTTAAATATGTGGTTGGGCTTGTTCTAATGGGAAGAATGACAGAGACTTAAGTAAGAGCCAGGACAAAATATTAGCTGACATCTGGAATAAACAGAGTATCTCTGAAGATGGGCTGATCAGATTATAATGGGCTACACATCCACCTAAAAACAGAGTTCTGTCCTTAGAGACCAGACTTGAGGGCTGAGGAAAGAAAGGAAGAGAGGGGCAGAGAAAGCAATTGTAACTCCTGTTATCACAATATCTTGTTTTGGCAACAACAAATATTATATGGAATTAAAACCAGAAAAAATAAAAAGATCATGAAAGCCATTTTTTTTTCTGAGAATGATGCAGTGATCTGTAAGAGGAAAATTAGAACACTTCTGAAGCACACACACACAGAGTTATGTAAAATAGAATTATAAAAAATTTAAATGAGTTCCAGAAAAAATAATAAGAAAAAAAATTTTAAAAGCTCATTCTTGTTTCAGCCTGAGTTTCCTATGAGTTTATTCATTTGTAATAAAATGAATAAAATAATTTATTTGGATTAAGAAAACTTTGATAATTGTGGTGTCACTGTGGCAGACCTGGAGCAGAGTCAGAACCAGGTCTGGATATGGACAGGCTGTGGCAGAGAGGAATAGCACCAAGTTCTGCCTCACAAAAGGAAATTTTCAGCTCCCCCAGATACATGCCCACAACAGCAGAGCTCAGCTGGGAAATATTCTGCCAAAAAGAAGTGTGAAGAGATGACATCTTGTCTTGATAAGTAGCTGAGCACTTCCTCTAAGGGTTTATAGAATAACCCTGAATGAAGCTCTTTCAAATTAGTTCATCCTAAATAGAAAAAAGAATCAGAATCAGGCTTTGTTGTTCTGGTCCTGAAAAGAGAAGACTGAAAGTTATCCAAACTCTGAATTTGGCTATGTCCAGGCTGGAGTAGTTGAGGAACATTGATCTCCAGGAGGATTTGTTTCTCTTTAGGGAAAGATGCTATGGTTATGATGAATTTGTAAACTGAGGAAGGGCTGGGGAAAGATGGGGAAAAAATGCAAATCTCAAGAAGAAAACTGGGAACAAACTGAGACCCTACACAGAATGGAAGAAAATAGTTCCACAGACAGAGAAAGCTGCCTTGGCCATAGACAAGACACAACAATAAAGCAAGAAGAGCCAACATCAGTGCCAGACTGCATAAAGTAGAACATCAAGAGGAAACAGAGTTAGAGAAACAAACTAGTAACAGCATTGCTTGATGTGAGCCAGAGGGACTGGAAAATATCCAGTCTAGAAGATTGGAACAAGCTGCATATGAAGTTAGTACAGTATATGTACAGTAGCAAGGATGTTTAAGTAATCTATTACAATACATGGAGTTGCCTGTAATTAGAAATCTACAAATGCAGTAACTTTGGAAAGGAAATGCTTTGATGACTGAAGTTTTAATAACACATAAAGCTCTGGCTCAGGCCCTAAAGGAGAAAGGGTAGAGTACAGCCAAACTTAAAAGAAAGAGTTTGATCCTAACTGACCTTGTATATTTTCTTTCATAGCATACCTGGCTTCCCTAGAAGGAACAGAGAACAAAGGGATCCTCTATTGGGATTTAGCAAAGCATCTTGAGTTATTGGCACATCAAAGTTACTGGCTAGGCTGAAATTTAAGAGAACAAGAGGAGGATTGTGCCCCCCATAACGTTAAAGGGAAGAGCTACTGACTGGAGGGAGCTGAGTGCTGCAGCTCCTCACGGAGCAAACTGGGGACAAATTTTGCTGAGATCATTAATTACACGTTAACCAAGGGCATGGCAGCATCTCCACATTTGGAAATGCTATCTACCAGGGGCCTGCAGGAAGCACTGCACGGTCTTAAGGAAGAGAATAAAAGAAACAGCATAAAACAAAGTGAAGGGCTGTGCCTTTGGGGACCAACAAATTTGGCCATCAGCACAAAACAATGAAGACAAGCCTGTGCGTGCTCCTCAATCACATGACATTATGAACCAGGAGCGTGACATGTCTGAGGAGGAATTGAAAGCAATCCTAGGGCCCAGTGAGAGATAAATCTCAGCCAGCCATGCACAGGGAGGGCAAAAGCTGAAGGAAAAGGCTACGGTGATTTTTATGTGAAGAGGTGAAACGAGCTGGTTTGTTCAGCTTTGTGAAACGCTGACAGGGAACGAGACTTCTTTCTCTATGTATAATAAGAGCAAAGTAAGGAGTATAAAGCCAGGGTGTAAAAGGACAAAGCCAACACAAGATCAAAGGATGTCATGAGCATATTCAAAACAGAAATTAAAAGAAGGTACACAACCACGAGGTAATGAGGTTTGAACAGCTTTCCAAGGAAGCAAATTAGATCTGTTTCTAAGGCATCCTTTCTGAATGCAATTAAAAAATAAATTGATGTTTACTAGATTTTAATCTGCTTCCTCAGGCCTTTTTTTTTTTCTTCCTAGTGAGGCAAAAATAGGATACGGACTGTAATTGATTTAATTTCTTTGGTTTCCTTGTTTGTTTAGGGAAGGTCTGATTATTTCAGCATTGGAAAAAACTTCAAGTGTTTGGGGGTTTATCTTAACATCAGTCACATGTATTTTGGATGAAATGTTTTTATGTATCTCCTTCAGGTCTTCATCAGAAATTGAGCATAGATAGTAAAAGTTACATTTGTACATCTCAAAGTATTTCTAATAGCTGCCATGGAGAGGCTACAAGAAATTCTAGCACTGCAGAATGATGTAAATATAAATCCAGAATGATAAAAAAGTAAAATCTTACAGCCCTATTGCACCCATGTTTCATTCCTTCAAATCCCAAGCATTCAGAGTCCTCCCAACCCCTGTTTCCTAAAATTTGAATGCCAGATTTGCCAGCTCTCTGTTTTTTTCTGTCCTTGTTTGGAAACCTTTTGAAATATTTTCTTCTGTTTCAATAGAGCCAACACTGGTGCAGAACTAGTAATTATCTAGCACCAAAATGAGAAATGCTGACTTTCATGTGAGTATTTTGAAACTGTTTTTTAAAACAACAAAATTTTCACCATCAGTCGTGTGGGAAATGTTTCTATGCGTGTGAAGAAAATAACATAAAGGGTTATTGGTCACCTTGCAATCTATGTACTGACTAATTTCTTTTGCCATTCCTGCTCAATATTAATTTAATTTGTGAGACAGAGGATGCAGAGCAACATTTTAACAGCACAGACCAATTCTGCCTTGCCTGGTTTGCTGGTGCTGCCTGGAGACCACAATAGAAGGCCTCAGGTCAGTGGGATCTGAATTAATTGTTTTCTGCAGATTGTTAGACCTAATCTGTTTCATCCAGTGCATTCAGCATGCAGAGAGCACGTATGAAGTTTTCAGGAAGCCTTTCATATTCAAATCAGGTAAACATCAAGCCATATACATTGGTGAATACAGCAGTAATTACCATGCTCTGAGGACACGTTGAAATGACATTATCACTTGTCAGCAGGATACCACTGGCTGCTGTCATTGACAATTCACATTTAGCATCAATGTTAAATAGTCTGCTTATTAGTTTGTTAATGACCCCCCAAAAAAATCGATTATTTAAAGCACTTTAGGATATAGAATGGTACCTTATGGGTTTGGTGGATAGCCACCAAAGCAGTGTGTATACAATGAAATATTAATTCCAAATAATGGGTCACTTAATAGGAATAGATTGCACCCACAAGAGGAAAATGAGATGATGATGATAATAAAAACAGAAAAACAATGATATAACACTAGTTAGTTGATACAACAATATTAGAAGGGAAGACCAACATAGGCAAGGTTATCCTTTACTAATGTAAGATTTCTATTAGACAAGAAAATATCTTACAGAACCCTAAGTAGTTAGTTCATTATTTTATTATCCAAAACTTGTCAGAGGGGGCTGGCCTCCCTCTTTCAAACCAAAAACAGTATTGATAATGAAGAAAATAGTTTTATTAAGAAAATCTCATTACAACATTCTGAAATGTGATGGATTTGGGGGGTCTTTTCCCGTTTAATAATAAAAACAATTGGTTTTCTCTTCTCCAGTGCAATAAAGGCCTAGGAGTCTTTGAATCCTCTGATTTTAAATGCCTTCTATTTTTAGGAAATACTTCCAGAAATGA
This sequence comes from Parus major, assembly GCF_001522545.3. Lineage (NCBI taxonomy): Eukaryota > Metazoa > Chordata > Aves > Passeriformes > Paridae > Parus > Parus major. The sequence continues at coordinate 111,565,699 of NC_031768.1, forward strand.
ATGCAACATTTCCAGTGTGTCCTGGTTACTTTGCACACTCAATTTTGACTCACACAAGTGTGACAGTGAAGTTTTCCATGTATATTTTGCCCTGACTCCATCTGCCTTAATAAACACTCATTAAATATCTCTCAGGCTCTAATATGCTGAACCAAAGACTATATTTATTTTCAAGTTCTCTCTCTTTCGATAATTTCTTCATAAATTTCTCAGAAGTATTGGAGTTTTTTTCCTTACAGGACTTTGAATATAGCACAGAGCACTCCAGCTCAAAGAGAGATAATTACTGATTTTTGAGTCCTGGAACAGGCAAGTTCTATCTGAGCTGCTACAGGAATAGCAAGGGGAAAACCACAAAAAATATATTTGCAGAATTTCCTCTTCACTTTTCAAAGCAGTATGAACCTGGAAATTTGAAAAATCAACATAAAATAATTTTCTCACTCATGCATAGAGACCTTCCAGGTGTCAGTAGAATTGAGAACATCTATAGTAGGTCTAGGGAACAATAAGATTTTCAATTAGCATCTTTCCAAATATATGCTGTGAAAAAAAGGACGCGACAACTTCTAGTGTCAACAACCTGTCTGTGGGAGGGGGAATTTGTCTTCTGTAGTATTTGATGTGGCTATCACAGGGACAGATTTGACTTCATCTAATGGGTGTAACTATTTATGACTAGTGGTAGTCTCTCCAGTGAGTAAATCCTAAGTGGTTGTCAATCAAAACTAATGTATATTTTTTGTATGCATGGCCTGTTCCTTTAGAAGTGTCTGCTGTCTGCATATTAAACAAGAGAGATGGGAAAAAAAAAGAAGAAAACAAATACTATGGATAAAAGATTCCCTCCATCTGTTTATTTTGGTCGACATTCAGATTTTCCAAAGAGAACAACCTGAAGACATCAGCAATATTTTGCAGTGCTTTGAACAAGGTAGTGTTTAAACTTAGATCCACAATAAAAATCAGAATTGGTGTATCAAGTCAGTTCCTTTCTGTTTTCAGTTACCCCCAGGAAGAAAAGAAAGTATACAGGAGGTAAAAACTATTAATTCTTCAAACTTCATCTTTATGATGCATTTTATTACTCACCTCAGATATGGGGAGGAGAGTGGCAGGTGCAGTTAAAACCACATTAAGCATTTATTATTTTTTTTTAAATAAGGAAATTATACAGAAGCACCATGAAATTATGTAGGTAGGTGTCATTTCAAATTTGAAGAAACCAAATCTCAGAAAAAAAGTAGCTTGAAAGGCTCAGCTCATCTGCTATTAATAAAATGCCATCTGCCATTTTATGGTGCACATATAAACAGCAACAGAGAGATGCCAAGGTAATTTTGAATTTCTAACTGCAGCTAGGCCAGACTTAATTTCATTCAAGGGATAAATGAGGAAGTCTCCCTTTGCCAACTGACAAATGTAATGATTCATGATTAATGAAATCTTTTCTACTCCACAGGCCTTTCCTTTCACATGCTTCATTGTTATCAATGGAGTGAGGGAAACTGTACTTTCAGAACTGAGCACAGCAGAGAAAACAATACACCCCTGAATGACTTGGATCAAATTCTTGCTGAAAATCAAAGCAAGTAGTGATTACAGAACCAGTAGCTGTCTCTGCAAAATTCCAGCATCATGTACTCAATCTAAATATAACTATTAAAATTAAATCTGATTGGACGAAATTGAAATTTATCATTTTAAAAAATCGTTCTGTGGTAGAAACTTTATTTTCATGGAAATTTTTTTTCCAAAAAAAAATTTATATTTGATAGTGATCTTCAAGGGAATAAAAGTGATATTTATGAAAGACTCTTATTACTTTTTTAAATTAACATTTTAAAGGTAAGCGTAGCACTTCCTTGATTTTGTAATGCTGTTACACAAGCAGATAAAGCCAAATCTTGAGCACTGAGTGTATTGTTCCCTCAAAACAAGACTTTCCTCCCTTCAGAATCCTTGCACATAAGGAGGGGGTTAGACTTTTGATTGCCTCATATTTCTTACACTGTAAAGAGATTTTGTCTTCCATAAATCATAATGTCTAACAAAATGGGTAAATATATGTGGTCATATCAGTAGATGATGTTTAAATAAAGGAAGAAGAGAAGGTATCAATGAGCTGGAACCATTAACTGATTAGAAATATTAGTATTTGTAAAATTGAATGATCAGAGATTGACATGGTGTGTACAAGTACCTGAGTATTGAAAGGTTATGTTATAAATAAAATTTCAGGGTATTCTCTTAACTTGCACTGTTTCACAGAACAGCAGCTGGAGGTAAGTTTAAACTAAAATTTGAGAAGTGGTTATCAGACCCTCCAAAAACCTGTGAGGGGAAGGAAAACTGATTCCTTTTACAGTCTTGTTCCTGTTGAAAATTTAACAATGCCCAGAATCCCATATAGTTTAGGCTGGTGGGTTGGTGGCCAAGGTTTGACCTTGCAAAGATAGTTCAGAATTTGCTGCCAAAACACCAAAGCTTTTTAATAAGCAGTGTGGATGCTGAACTCAAACAGAAGAAATTAGTCATAATAGATGGAACATAACAGGGGAGACTCAGATATTTTCTTCATAAAGGGAGGGCAGATACATCAAAAGACATATCAATGATAGAGAAATCACTCTAAGCTTACTTATAAATGTTTACTTCTTGCAATTACTTCATGATTAAAAGCAGAGTTGTACAGTGCTCCAAATGTACAACTGCTATTGACCTGATTGTGATTTTTTTTTCCTGAGCAACATAAACCTTAAAAGTACAAAAATTATAAACAGATATCCCCAATAAACATTTGAGACACTTGCACGTCAAGTTCATTTTCCATGTGTCTGTGATCATCTCTTCCAAACTTTACAGCCAGAACAGCAAGAGAAACCAGGTCAGCACAAGTGCACATCCCCTGAAAGGATGTCTTGGGCTTTTCTGTAATGAATCTTTTCACAATCATCTTTAGACAGAAGTATATTTACATTGTTCCTGTACTAGGAAACATCCTCATAAAAGTTCAGTTATTGAGTTAAAACACTCAAAGTGTATGCACAAAGCATGTGCATTGGAAAAGACATTGAGTAACTCTTTTCTTGTTACTGCTTGGCATGACCACTTCATGACAGTCATTTCTATAATGTCAGGGCTCTGTAAACACTGTAAACACTGTTTACTTCGTAATCTAATTTCAGTGGCTTCTTTGGATCAAGTAGAAACTCAGAAGAGAGAAAAATTAAAACCAACAGAATAGCTCAAAGACAATTAACAGAGAGGGTGCTAATTTTAATCTTAAGGTGATATCCAAACCCAGTAATACTTACAGAACTACTTTCATTGAGGCCAAATTTAATTTTACATCACATAAAAATGAAAAAGCAATGCAAAGACAACCAGAGAAGAAAGAACTCCTTAATTTCTCTCTTTTTAACTCATTTTTGAGAGTTTGGATGTTTAAGGATAAACTGTACACCTTGTAAGTAATCTTGTGCACCAACCATTAAATGTATGAGACCAACTAAAATAAATGAAGAATTAACATGGACAGTGAAACATGGCTCTACAAACTTCTTTTTGGGAAAAAAACCCATGGCAGAAACCTTTGTGATTAGTGCTGTAGCAGTCTGGTTTTGTAGAGTTATCATCAATTGCCAGGAAACAGAAATAAATCAGGCCAGTCATCAACTATGTCCATCTGAAAAAATTCAGTGCTGTCACCTATTTCTTCTGAGCCACTCCACAGCTAATTGGGATGGTGACCCACATGAAAACACAGCACAATAAAAGCAGTAAGAGGAAACCTGGAACACTGTTAATTCATTAGTAATCATAGCTGAGAATGTGCTGTCTGAATGGCAGGTATTTACTTCAAGTCAAAGTGTGGAACTTCCGTGCCACTAAATAATAATAGTCTCGTGCCATATTCCAAATAAAACCATTTCAGTATCGAGGCATAAGAGCCACTCTGAAGAGCTTAATTGCTGGAATGGTTCCAACACAGCTGTTCATTCCAAGAAGCCTTGAAACTGTTAACACTTATCTAAACAGGAAAACACCATGAAATAAAACTTTATTTACAAACTCACACTGCTGCAAAACTGAACCCTCCTTAAACTTTCAGGTTTTGGCACAATTTCTCTAGAATATTTGGCAGAGCTCATTACAGCAATGTGCAGTCCTGCAATTGTTGTTTCTCTCCATTTCAGCAGAAAAGAGCCCAGAACTTCAAAGGGAAATGATTGCAAACACTCTGCAAACTTCTGCCTACAGGAGACCTAAAGGGAATAAATCTCCTACCCAAGTCTTTGTCATCTCAGTTTAAAGTACATTTGTGGAAATCCTGACAAGGATTCCAGCAGGACCAAGGCCACAAAAAATAAAGGTGCAGATATTCATCTTGAAACACTCTGGAATAAGCTGGGACGTGGCTATTTATTTAGCCCTGTGCAGGTTTCTGGCCAGCCTCAGCACAAGCCTGCCAGGAATATGGCTGGGATTGGAGCAATTCAAAAGATGGGGTAGGCAACACCCAAGAGGCCCAGGAAATTAGAACAGATTTGTCCTCTCATTTACGCTGGGGTAATTTGGGAAATCAGATCCAAGAGGTGGCTTCAATAGCCATGCAATCTCCCTTCCCTGAGATTTTAATTTCTGAAGGCAGAGGACAAATATGTCATCCTTCTTTCTGTCTACTCTATTCTCATGCAAATGGCATGGAGTGCTTTCCTCTTAATTACCCACCTTCTTGCCAAAGCTGTCAGAAAAACAGAAAGGCTAACTTTTTGGATTTATTTTATTAAACTTTTAATATTCAAATTTATGGGAGTCTTCAAGCCTAAATCCTCATTAGAGCTTATCAAATAATTAATGCTCCAGAAATTAACTCACTGAAACAACATGCACAACCCTCATCCAATTAAGCAGATGGATAATCCAGAGTGGAAAAAAACCCCAAACCCACAACCAGAAAACAGCTAGAACCCTTTGCTGCATCCATGAAGGAAAAGCATAAAAATATAATGTACAAAGTACCTTTTAGATTCAAATATTAAGACCATGAAAGACATCTGTCCACTAAAGTGCCCTGCATATGAGGGGATGTGAGTGATAGTCCCACTTTGAATGAAATATCCCATGCAAAGTGGTTATCACTTGAGGAAACAGGTAAAAATATCCATCCTCTTTTTTTTTGTTGTTTTTTTCCCTTTTCTATTTTTTTGTTTTAGAAATACGTGGCTCACCAGTTCCAAACAAAACACTGAAACACATCCAATAAACTTCAAATTCCATTTGGGCATCATGATATGCCTAACTAATACATCTTATCCACTTCAGGCACTGAATCAAAATTCTGAATTTTTCAAATTAAATTTGCCCTCAGGATGGTGAATTTGAATATGCAGGAAACCCTGAAAACACTGAAAAGTCCCTCCTGCCCACCTGGAAAGCCCCTCGCTGTGGAGGCCCTGACAAATGGTAGAAATTGAGAAAGACTTGGGGAATTTTATTCTGGGAAGATGATACCTTGGAAGCTCACCCCAAGATGTTCAGGCTTAGAAAACTCAGGCTATTTAAATCCTCACCAGACAGGCTCTCTGAAATTAAGTTGGCTTGAGCAGAAGATTATTACGTGTGGCGTTTTTCTACAGCACAATTTAGACAAAAACATGAGCTAAAAAACTATCCTGACAGTGCCACCAGTGGCTCTCTCTTATCTGAGGCCTCCTTTTTTGTCCATATAAAGGGCTGATGAAGAGATCACAATCTACCCTAAGCCCAGGAGAAAGACCAAACAGAATGTGGGTTTTGGCTGTCTTCCACCTAGTCAGTGACAAGAAAAGACTTGAAGCAGAAAATCTTACTATTCTGGCAAGAAACCTCTCTATTTTACTGTTACACATTTCTGGCTGATTTTCCCAGGTAAAAAAATCCTAAAAATTTGAACAAGAAATGTATATAAAATTAGATTACCTGGAGACAGCTTTAATTTCTATAAAACCGTAAGAAGTTTTTATGTGACTGTTTAATCTTTTAACAGCTGCTTCTTTAAGTACTCATTTGCACTAAATATATCACATGTCACCATACTTATGATCTTCCTGAAACAAAAGAACATCTTCCAAAATGACTAGAGCTGGCAATATTAAAGCAGCACCTACTGGCATCATTATATTTAAGTATCTGAAATAGACATTACTGTCAGCAGAAATTTTTTAAACCTTTCTCTCTTCTTTTCCTTACAAGAGGTTATTAGAGTTACTTCAGTGTCCTATGTCCTGTGATAAAATGCTGGAAATGAACTCTTAAAATTGGCAATAAATACCTATAGCCCATGAATTTGAGTTTCTCAGATCATTTATGTACCTTAAAAAATTGTGTTCAAAGCACATTCTACTGACTACCTTGAAATTCTTAGCAGACTGCTGACACTGCTGTTCAAGTTTCCTGGAAAGAAAAAAAAGAAATAGAAGCCATGGGAGAGATTCACGCAGAACACAGCTTGATCTCCTTACCCACATTGACTGGGAATTTCTTCTGCATGGGCTTCTGTTGTTAAATATATTAACAAATATATTCTTATGTTCTTAAATATATTAACAAATATATTTTTAAATATATGGAACAAGCAGTCATCTCTAAATTCAAGAGCTCCTGTCCACAATTTTTTGGTGATGGGGCAGTGCTTGAATGTTGGTATTATTTTTGGACAGCAAAATCAATTTAGGCACACAATTAAGGAATAAAATCCCAGGATGTTTGGGAAAGATGGTATTTCAAGGACACTGACACTCAGGTCAAAGTGAATTTTCTGTAGAGATATGGCTTTCCCTTTGCACCATTCTCAGTGTCCTGAGGCTATCAATTCCCTCAACAGAGGATACACCTATTAAATAGCCTTTTTTTCCAAAATGAACTGCTCTTTTCCTCCACAGAAAGAAGAAATATTTAAATCCTCTTTATTTAAGTAATTAAAGGAGCTGTTATTGCTCAAGATGCTAATAGGAGGCACCAGAGCTGAGCCAGAAAATATTTTTTGTATATTTGCCTCAACCCTCTGACACTTATGCTTCCATTTACATGGCCTGCTTTACACCTAAAAAGTTGTTTGTGTTGCTCAGAACATTAATGGTTTGATCATAATCCTACTGTCATGTACACCACACATGACCTCACCCCAAAAATATGAGTATAGAGCCTCCTTTGAAAGGAGAGAGAAAAGTTTCTGCCCACAGGTATCTCCACTTCCCCTATACTGCACTCCAGAGGCCACAAGTATGTGAGATAAATTGGTTGCTCTGAAAAGGTGGAGGCCTTTGTTTGGTGGATTGAGTTTAAAAAGCTGCATTTCAGAAGCCAGGTGATGTGAAGGAGTGAAGCAAGCCTGGCTTGCTGAGCATCCCTGTGCTGGGGCAAGGGGCACTGCTATAAAATACATCTGTCTGTCTCTGTTTACACATAAAGTACATAAAACAATTTAAAATATCTCAATGCCTTGAAATATGAAAACACTGTGCATGTTGAATGTCCTGCAAATACAGCAGCTTTGGAAGGGTTTAGGAAATCAGAACAGCTTTGAAGCCCAGATAGACACATCATTCTTACACCAGCTAAACCACAAATATATAATACAAAAAGAAGAGGATACTCATATTTCTCTGCCTGCAGAATCCAAAATTAATCAGATGCTTTTCTAAGCTGCTCAGAAACCTCCTGTAACTTTCCTAACCTGCAGCTCCGTGTATGAGATAGATTAAGCTTTGCCTTGTTCAGTTTTCAGGCTCAACAATACTCAGCAGGCAGCACCAGTATATTTAGCAAGAGATCTTATCCATCACTGCTGAAAAAGTACTGGGTATTGACTGATGAATGGAAGATAAATCACAAGAACTCTGTCCATTCAGGCAGGGCTGAGTGACACTGACAGAACCCTGCATGAAAGCTCATTTTGTGCCTGCCTGTACAATATGTGGTTTGTAGAGAGCATTGTTCTCCAATGATATCAGTCCCTGCTCGGTGTGAAGCCCTCTCGCTTTATTCCCTTCAACAAAGGTGTCCAGTTCGTAAAACAGAAAATCCTCAAAGTGAAGAAATGTTATGATGACCTAAAATTCAAGTTCAGATGTAGACTGCCTTTCTTGTTTGCCATAAACTAAACCAAGTGCAGCCATTTCTCATTTCTGACAAGATGAACTAAAAAGGGCAAAGGGACAAGAGCTGGAGGAAGAGGAATCCAGGAGGTGGGCTGGATTTCCTGCAGTAGTAACCTGTCAGCTACAAAATATTACCCATCCCAACAACATATTCCTTGAACAGGTCAAACCCCAGTAGTGCTTACTGATAATGTTATCTCCAAATACCTCTAGAGATGATGAGCACAACGAGAAATATTCTTTTTCCCCTCTCATAACATTATCTATCCTGATTCCATCTCACAAGACAAGCCTTTTCCGTAGCCAAGACAAGCCCATTTTGGTGATGAACCCTGAAGAATCAAAACTTCCATTCCTAAACAATTCTTAGCCAGAAAACTACTTTTTAAATTATGTACCCTGCCCTCACTTGGTCACTCTTTAAACTTAGGGTCAACAACTAATAAGTGAACTTTTACCTCACCAAGGCCAGAAAAACAGCTCTAGAAATCTGCTCAGCTGAAGGTTTTATTTTTTACTGCTATGAATGCAAAAAAGCCCAAGGCTGCTAAAGCAGGATTTCACATTGAGTTCCAGGCTGTTGTCACAGATACTGGCTGAGAGGTGGAATCCCTTGTGTCCCCACAGCTGATGGCTGAGGGTTGCTTTGCTGACACAGAACCAGGCTGGGCAACAAGGCAGAAATGTGAGCTCAGGGTGACTTTTAGCACTGTGCTAAAGTCAGATGGCAGAAGAGAGAGAGGCCTTAGAAACTGCCAATACTCAGTGTGAACATCACAGGATTGACAGATAGACAAAAAAAACCTCTCAAAAATAGTTTTACCTGTTGTATTCAGCTGCCTGTCAAAATAATTTTTACACACAACTAACCTAAACCCAAGCATGCCTTTTCTGATGGAGCAGCTTTTGCCTTGCCAGAGTTCCAGTGACTGCAGGCAGCACTCCTGTGTATGCCTAAGCTAATATAATTAGCATCAACTGTGCTGTGAAGTCAGAATCTCCAAAGAGACTGCAAGCTCAAGAACTGAGTCAAATTCAGAAACACAGGAGCTGTTTGAGCTCAGTTGTTTCAATATTCCCCAGTTTGAAGAGGAAGAACATGGAGCTATCCTTAATTCAGCAGTTTTGCAGGGCTCCTTTTCACAGTGGGCCATCAATCACAACACCCAAAGCCAAAGCACCGTTTCACTAGCTTGGTGTTTGCAATCTTTCACAGCAACTTAATAAAAGCAAGAGGAAGAGAGAGTTGTGAGAGATCTCTTCTTCAGAAGACAGTTTATTTCTTTTTGCTTCATGTCCTCCAATTATATAACTCATGGATCTATAATTCATAGGTAGCAGTTAGGTAGATGTTAGTCACATCATACATTAAATACTAATATACAATAAATAATTATAATAATAATAATACTCCATCAAAACATTAATTTTTATTTTCTGTCACTAAAACTATGGTGCTGCTGAAGACTAATTTTGCAGGTAACTCCACTAATATAATATTAGATTATTTGGTATAAACCAGCTCCATTACAACATTTATGAACATCCATTACAATGTTTATAAACATTCCCCCCAAACCTACAGTGCACACCTTCTATGTTGCCTTTTCATTAACAAGATTAGAAATCTTCATAGCCAGGAAAAGCTAAAGTTAATCATTATATATTTGTTTCCATTTATGAGAACAAAACTTTTAGCTGTGCCTCTAGGAGCCATCACCAGTTGGTGTTCATACCATGATTATGAAAAAGCCATAGTACAGACAAGAAAATCCAAACACAGTTAACACACTAAAGAATAAAAGCACTGCAGAGGAGAGGATGAAAACAAGACATTCACATTACCAGAAGTTCAGACTTCTCAGAAATGCCCCCATCTCAGTCTTCAGTGTCCACCAGAAAAGTTAAATCCTACTCCAGAGCTTAAGACCTTTAATGAAAAATAAAACCATACCCACAAAACCCAAACACATTAGCCACAATAACATCTGAGCCCAATTTTTACTGCAAGGTGCTCATGTGGGGAAAGTTTCAAAAGATAATTCTTTCAGAAACATTCAGAAAAGATAATTCTTAGCTTGCTCCTAAGCATACATGAGGCTTTATTGACTTAAATTAAGGGGCATCTGAATAATACGTTTATCTATGACAGAAATATGTGATAAAATGAACTACTTCCACTGCAGAATTAAATACCAATTGTTGTTGCCAGGCAGCTCTACACTGATCTAGGCCATTCAAGTTTATGTTGTCTAGGACAACTCTAAATGCTTCATCAAAAAATGAAAATTATGTATTCAGCAAGTGACCAGCTATTGTAAACCTGCACATTAGGGTATATGGGTGGAAAGGAGATTAATTAGCTTTTGCATGGAGAAAACAAAAGACAAGCCATGGATACTGTCTAGATAGACTTCAGTAAAGCTTTTGATACATCTCCCACAGCATCCTCCCAGAGCAACTGGCTGCTCATGGCTTGGACATAAAAGAAAGGGATTTTTTTTAAAAATGTGTGATTTGTCCCTGGGTTAGCTCAGTGCAAAGTTAGCTGAGAGCATTAATACAAGTGTCAAACTTCCCCTCAGTATGCTGCACCAGCCCCCAGCGAACACACAGGCATTCCCTGGACTCGAGATATCTGCAAGGATAACTTAATCTACTGCTATACCAAAAAGAAGCTGCAGACCTATTACTTCTCCCTTCAATTAGCACCAGGGAAAATGTTGGTTTAGCTCAACTAAACTTGATTTATTTCTTTTCCATGTAAAATTCTAAGGAAGACAGTTTTTTTGGTTTCTCTTAGAACCACAAGAGAAAATACAGGAAGCTTGTTAACTTCTCAGGCAGGGACTCAAATAAAATAGCAATATGAATGGAGAGATAGACATGGAGCTGAGAGTCAGAAGATAAGAGTTTATACCCAAACCCAACCACAGCTTCACTCAAATGACCTTGAGAAGTGAGTTCTCCTCTCTGTGCATCTGGCTCCTCATCTGCATAAGCAAACAACGATGCCGACTCCACTTCACAATGTACTGGGAGATCAAGGCATTATTGGAAACCAATTTAACGTCTGTACCCAGGTGACATAACTCAGCTGGAATGAAATTTCCTCACGGAAGCAACTAAATTTACAGACTAAATTTACAGACTTTAAATCTAAATTTAATTAGATGACAAAACTGATTCCTCTTCTCCTAAAGTTTGAGGTAAATAAATTCAAAAATAGCAGCTGGTCAGGATGAGCTTTAGTCACACTTTTAGAAAAGGGAGGTTTTTAGAAATGTTACGGAGAAGTTCAGCAGCTGTATCCACAATCACTTTGAATGTATCACACTAACTAGATCATCAACAATTTCCTTTGGCTTTTTAAACATAAGACAGGCAGAAATAACCTGATTTACATAATTACAATTATACACAGTAATGAGATTCCATCTTGTAGATATAACAGCTTCCCCAAACACAAAGGAAAAGAACAGATCTGCAAATCTAATCCTTAAAAGAAAACATTCTACAAAATAACAGTTAATGTTGCTGTATGTATAAGATTTAGAAATCTATCCAAATGCCATATAAATACAAATATTCTATTTATTCTGCATGCTAATAATTCGGACACCCGTTATTTTGTTGAAATCCTCTAACAGAGCATAATTTGCCCTTTTATTTAAGGAAAGACCCTGCAATCTACAATTTTCTTTCCCTAATCAATGTCAAACTTTGTAAAGATGCACAAGAGTGCCTGAATTCATCCAAAGTGCTTGCTGATGAAATGAGTACAGCTTCACAAATTCATAAAGACCACATAGACTGAAAGTTTCCTTATGGTTTTGCAGCAAAACAAAAAAATTCCTGAAGATTCAGCTTGCTCACTTTGGTCCAGTAAGAGTCTATACGTACAACCCTATGATGCCAGAGTCTCAAAGTTTCTGAAATTTAAGCCTATAAATGGCAGACTACAAACAATCTTCTTAAAATACAAACAAGGAAACAAAAACACCCATCCTTAAATCAGTCAGTATTTTTTCTTTTTTGTAGCAACAATATATGTTATTCAGTGGGTACTGCAAACTCAAGGTTGTTTTCAGCAAGTTTTTGTTGTGAATTTTCACGCTGTGAGTTCTCAGTTATTGATTCTGTTTTGTTCTGCCCAAAGATGTAACAGGTATTCAAAGATGTCACCTCCCTGATCAGAGATAGTCACAACAGGAGAGAAGATGGGAATAATGAGAAAATTACAAAGATAAGCTTCATAAGTGTACAGAAAGATTAGCTAGAGGACCCCTTGCCCCACCTCCTGCTCAAGCAGAACCAACTTCAAAGTTAAGTCAGGAAAAATAGTCATGTCCAATGTAACATAGACTTCTACAAGGATGTAGATTCTTCAGCCTATTTAAGCTTATTTCAGGGCTTCACCTTGCTCACAGTGAAGAATTATTTTCTCCTCTTTTTTTTTTTTCAGCTGGAGTTTCCCTTGTGGCAGTCTGTAAGTGTTGCTCCTTGTAGTCTTGCCTTGCACCTCATACATCACCTCCTTCACTACTGTATTTTTTCTTTTTTAACTGTTGCTGAAATTAACTGAACCTCACTCAGTGTAAGCACCCCAAGAAGAGGACCTCTAGGAAAAACAGAAATAATGCAGATGAGCTGAAGATGCTTGTACTTAGAGCATGGGGAAAAATACCTATAGCTCACTGTTGTTAAGAAATGAGGGATACTGAGGTTAAGTAGGAATTAAGTCCTATTTCTAGACAGTCTTCTTTAAATATATAGCCAGCCTGGAAACTTTTCCCTAGAATTTGGGAAAATTATTTTAAATACTCTAGATAAATTGCAGAGGATATTTGTGTGGTTCTAATTTTTTATTATTATTTTTCAAAATATTTTTGCAAGAAAAATTATTTTATGTAAACAAAGTGATGCACTTGATGAGAACAGGGAGATTCCTGGAATCTACACCCAGGAGGGTTTGAAGAGGGTTTCAATTGACTTAAAGTATTTTTTCAAAGAGTAAAGACCGTTGTGTTTTCAGAAAACTTAGAACAATAAAATTACCACAGCAGTATTAAAAGACAGATTGTCACTTATCTCCAGAAGAAGATGGAATAAGTAAAACCAAGCGTGGTTTAAACAGGAGCACATGAACGACACAAAATATTTTTCCATTTAAAATCACTTCCGATTAGAGCATCTGGCACTACACACACTAGAAAGGACCTAAAATATTACAGCTCTATTTTCTATTTTAATGGATAATTGGTAACACTAGATTACAGGATTTGCAGGTTCCAAGTGCTGTATTTTCATAGGGAAGAGCCTCCTTTCTTTCAGGCTTAATAAGCTTGGCCTATATCAGCTTTTCTCACATCAGTCCAAGTGTCACATTTGGGTTGGGGGAAGCTTGTTAGCAGTAATTACCAGCAGTAGGTTCTATTATTTGCCAGAGTAATTTTCCCTGCTAAGTACCACCAAAACTGCCTCAAGCCTTTAATTTTTTTTTTGCCTTCCTCCGCTCCCTTTTAAGCGGGTGCATTTTCCCATGATACTGCCCTGCCCGGAGCGGCCGGGGCAGGCCCGAGGCCCGGGTATCAATGTGATCCTGAGAGATGGGGTCAGCCCCAGCGAAAGCCCTTCACAAACAGACCCTGAACCCTATTAGAGATGCAAATCCACTCTCTGAGTGAGGATTGTTTGGCGGGATAATGGAGCCTGAGGAATTCCTGGGCAGCCCGCTTTTCAGCGCCTGGGCTTTTGTCCTCGCCTTAGCAAATTTCTGCAGCCTGTTTAAACCCCAGCCATTGTCCCCATGGCTTCATTGATTTCTCTCCCTGCCACCAGCTCACAATGGGCTGATATGAACATCTTTGTTACTGCTTTTGTACTGTATATCAGAGTAATGTTTCAGCAGATTGGGGCCTAGCAGGAAGAATTAAACCTGTACTACACAGAGCATGATGAATTGCCGGATTTACATATCATTTCAGAGGGTATTTCTGGTGGTTCTTGCTGAATGGTGTTGTGTCTCGAAGGATGTAGTCAAGGGATGAAGTGACAGGAAAGGAAGTGATTTAGGTATTCACTGACAGCTTAATACAAGATGGGGACAAATTGTGCTGATTCTCCCACTGCATCCTTCCATGGTATTAAAGAGATAGGCGGAGGTGGATGCGCCCAGGGCCTGTGGAGCTGCCATGTCAGGCTGTGCTCTGTAGCCAGGAGAAAGAAGGGCACAGGAGATTTAGCTTATTCAATAGCAGCTTGCTTTGAAACATCCTAAAGGTGCCAGGGCGCACTACCCTGATGTTTTGATCCTACTGTTCTTGGCCAAAAGATAAACTGCTGATTGAGTCGGGTCCTGACATTACACAGGCAACATATTTCCAGGTCCTGACATGCTGTGCAGCACACTTCTAAGGAAATAGCTGTGCTCAATGTGAAACTGCACAACTCGAATTGGCCTAATTCCACTCAACATCTTCTGCAGCTTTAAAGCCTCCTTAAAAGCTTAACTGTAGTTCTTTTTCAAAATTTACTTTGCGTCCCAAAGCCAAAAAACTGTGTTCCTATTTCTGTACTTTCTATCAATTGCATTTTGAAATAATTACTTTAAGCTTTATTTTTTTATTTTTTTTTTTTTAGTTTGTCTGCAAAAATCACTATCAGTCTACATCTGTGTTGTTTATAATGGACTTAAGAGTACTTCTTAGCAGAAGTAAACTCTGCTGTTTAAACTCATGAGTCTTGACAGTGTTTACATAGTTTACAAATGTGAACCACAATCCACATATGGATCATATTTTGTGTAATTGGCACTAAAACGATGCAATAAGAAGAGATAAGTAAATAAGTCTGTAAAATGGTGGAGGTAACAGTAGAAATAATAAGCAGTAATTTCAAAGTTTTCAAATCAGAAGAAAATTTATATTGACATTAAATCAAAACAAAAAATATACATGGGGTGCAATTCTTTTCCAAACTAGGTAGGGCTAAATCTTACCCTCAAAAATCAGGCATATAAGCTTCCCCTTCCTATCATGCAAAGTACCCCAAACTGAAACACAGTGAATAGATTTGGGGGAAAAAAATTCAATAGGAAAGGCCAAACTAATGAGATTATAAAACAGCTTTTATACCATTTCTTAATCATGGGCATTTCTTTATGTTAGAAATTAATATTTCCAAAGAGCAGAACTTTTGTTCATTTCTGACATCAGTATCTGGTAATAAGCAGATAGATTAAACAGAACAATCACCTGAAATGGAGTAATCATGTGTTGGAATGAGTCCAGAGGAGAGTCAGTTGATCACAGGGCTGAAACACGTCTCCTATGAAGACAGGCTAAAGAGCTGTCCAGTGCAAGAAGAAAAGACTGGAGAGACCTTACAGCAGAGTCCCAGTACCTAAAGGGGGCTACAAAAACTGGACAGAGGCTCTTCACAAGGGCATGGAGTGACAGGACAAGGGGGAATGGCCTTAGGTTGAAGGATGGCAAGTTCAAATGAGACATTAAGAGGTAATTCTTTGGGCATGGTGAGGTACTGGAACAGGTTACCCTGTTTTGGACTGTGCATTCCTGGAAGTGCTCAAGACCAGGCCAGATGAGGCTTTGGGTAACCTGGTCCAGTGGAAGGTTCCCTGCCCATGGCAGAGGGGTTGGAGTGAGATGATCTTTAAGGTACCTTCCAACCCAACCCATTCTGTGATTTTGTGAAATTACTTGATCCATTACAGAGGCAGGTATGTACATAAGAGATTTATTTCAGCAAAACAAAATGGCAAAATTCTGAAATGTGAATGACCACTGCTAAGAGCTACCTAGAAAGCAAAGACATCCATTTGAAATGTTATTGAAATAGTACAGGACTTGCTGTAGACAGTAGGGAATCAGGTTTGAAATAATCAAGTGATAGGCACAATGAGCTGTTTTCATGGATATGCTTGAATAAATGTTGGAATTTTGTTTTTGATCTCTGTGAGGGTCAGAAATCCATGCAAGATAGACCCCAGCAGGAGTACTACTTCAGTCTTTTCCTTAGCAAGTGGCAGCCATATATTAGATTGACCCTTACTACCACCAATGACCATTAACAGAAAATCCAGCGCCCCTTGGCAGTTACTTACAAGGTTAGACATTCATTCTGCCTTGATTCCTTTTCAAGAGATCCTTCACCATGAAATCTGGATTTTTTGATCAGATCTGGTTACTTCAAGTCATTCTTGCAGATTGGGCAGACATGTACAGCTCCTCTTTTCACTTGGAACAGAAAGAACATTACTGCAAGAATTTATTTACAGCAGGTAGATATCAAAGATGTCTTCTGAATTACAAGCAAGGCTGGCAAGGAAAGGTGGCTCAACACCCACTAAATAAGTCATCAGCCTTCCCTTGATCATCTATTAGTCACTCCAGTTTCTCTACTGTTATTACATGCAGTAGGCAGTGAAAATTAGAAAACTACACTGAAAAATAAATTGAAACTGTTCAAGCAGTTCTCTTTGCCATGTTCCATTCATTTTTTTTTCTGAACTGTATGGAATATATAAACTTGAAAGCAGCAACTCCTACCAAAGCCTTTTTTAAATGGTTTTACATGCAAGTTTGGCAAAGACATGAACTGAGAAGCTGGATAAGTCTTTACATAGAACAGGACTGGTTCAGGCAGTTGTTATTCATTAATGCACCATTTTGTTTTGCAATGTTAATGCAAACCAAAATGGTGGGGATTTTTTTGAGAACAGGCATCAGTCAACCATAATTTAATTAAAGTAAAAAACATCCACCCACCTGTCCCACCCCTACAACTGTGAGTGTAGAAGACAAGCTTGGTTCATTTCCCATTTACAGGCAGAACTATCTGACAAACAAGCTCAAAACCAAACTCTGTCACACTTGCCAAAGAGCTTAATCCTGGACGTGCTCTTTGTGAAACCGTCTCAAGTAATTTTCAGAGTACTTTCATATTTATTTATTTAGGTAAATAGGTATTCTAATCAGAGTTTATTACTCCATTGTGTCATAAATATTTCTCTGGCCTAGTCATAAGCTGTTAAACAACATCTATCACCAAGAAAGTTGACAGTCAGCTTGTTTCACATTCTTATCAGGACCTACTTGCTGAAAACTCAGTTGCCTAATTACCTTTGACAGTTTAATGTCTAAATATGAGACATACTTCTTCCAGGTAGCCTAATTCAAGTTACATTTCCTTCCTAACATATTCCTGAAACCCAAATCACTAAATTAATCATTAAAGCTCCCAAATCATGATTATGTAGAACCCCCCCGTAAAATAGGTACTCCTCCCTTCTTAGCCCATTTTTACATCTGCTATTATCACCCCAGTCCTATGCTTCCTTTTTCCCCTCCCTGTTCCAAAATGCTATTAACACTATCTCCAGCATTGCAGGCTTCAACAAACTCACAGCACATTCTCCAAGGAATCTGGAATCCACCTTTATTAAATTCCCAAAATATATGTTAAAACTAAAGCTTGCACTCTTTTGTATCACATGAAGACAAACTATTCCTTTTCAATTTTGTTAAAAGGGCAATTGTCTGTTCCTTACAGAAAGAAAAGACTGAATTACAGGAAAGCCCATTAAACAAACAAAATCCCCAACAAACCAGAACACTTTGGCAATGTGCAGTTTGGCAAACTGAAACTATTTTGTGACAGAAGAGCTCATTGAATAGTCTGACAAGCCTGTAGGTGTATTTACATCTATCAAATGCAGGCTCCCAAATTCTGATCTAGATTTTGTTTCTGTGACTGGGGGTCTGAAGCTTCTGGTTTTTGAAGGAGGAAAGTGAAGTGGAGAAGGTGAAGAAGTGAAGGTGAAGAAAACTCAGCAAAATGGTTAATTACGTCACTAATAGCTACTCTGACAATCCAGCTCAATCTTTTGTACTTCCAGTGCTGAACTCAAAATAAACAAAGCCTAGCTTTCTTTTTTTTACTAAATTTCTGGATTCCATGGGTGAAGGACCCTCTTCTCCTCTTCTTTAACATACACAGTCACCTCCAAGGCAGATAGGAAGTGTCCTTAATATGCCACAGTTTTTTGAGCTAATACCACAGAGATCCTCATTCACAGGTGTTCATTTAGGTTTTTCTCTTGTGCTTTCTGGTGTCTTTTGGCTGCTCACTCTTGATGTTTGGTTGTCAATTTTTTATCTTCGGGATGTCAGTGTTATACAAACCAAAGCCAGGACTTAATTTCACTCTGAATACCACAAGTGAAGCCCTTTTCCAGAGATTCAGAGAAGTGACAGCCACACAGACACAAAATGACAAAATACACACCAAAGGGCAGGGAGGGATGACACAAACCCTCTTTTTCCATCAAACATGGGGATCAACAGAATATAGTTATAACACCAGGAAGCAGATCCCCTTAACTATATCAGCACTTTGTACAAAGACAAGCTTTGTCTCTGCAACTTCTCCTAGTTTATTGTACACTCTACCCTTACAGGCTACCAACTGCTACCTTAAATAACTTTTGTTTCCCATCACCACTGCCCACCTGGAAAACACATCCATGCTTTTACTCACTCTTTGGATGATTAGAACACTATTCCAAACTCTCAGCCTCCATTTGTTCACAGTCAGGATGCTTTGTTTTAAGTATCACAAGACATCATACAACTGGAGAACAATAAAAACATATATTAAAAAAAAACCTGGAAAAGTGAAACAAAACAAAGTGCAGACCACATTTTTGTCACTTAGAAACATTAGGCACTTCCTTCTAAAAACACATGTATAAACAAAACTTCTGCTGAGACTCTGTAATGAGTCAGGAATCTGCCTTCCTTGTCCTGGGAGGATAAAGACATCATAGGTGGGATCAATCTAGGGGATGGAAAGCTCAGCAGATGTGAACCTTTATACTTCTGCACATTTTCATTATTTAGTTATTAAGCAGTTTGCACTTCCTTTTCCTCTGGGAAACTCAGGTTTTGAATGGTTTTTTACCACCCAGCTTTAGCTCCTGATGGATCCTATTGTCTCAGGAAAAGAAATAATCCTCTGATCTCCATTTATATTCCTGGTTCCTCAATAGTTGAAAGAAGTTCCCATTATTTATTCTATCTTAAAGAGTCATTCTCCAGAATACTCCAATTCTCAAATGCTATTCAAGGTGAAAATACAGGGTTTTCCAGACCCAGCATTTCCAGACCCAGCATGAAAAGTTAAACCTCCTTAGAGGTCGAAGCTCTGGTCAGTCCCTTGTGGCAGGAACAGCCACAACTCCCTTGCTCCAAAAGTAGACATCCAACTCAAAATGCCCTCACTCCAGAATTTCCTTTCCCTTATCTGTTCTGACCAATCTTTTACTTTATGCTTCCACACACAGCTTATTGCCTGAACAGGCCTGAAAGATCCAGGCTGCTGATACTGAGCTTTTCATTCAAAATAAATGGCAGCGTGGGAGATCAACAGCTGAGAGTAGGGAGGGTGTGACTTTCCTCCATTTTAAACTGATTTAAATTTATCTGTGCTTTGGGAGGGGTTTTTGAGAATGGAGATGGGGTGAAGTCAGGTTGAGGGACATGGGGACAACCTAAAGTGTGCATGTTGAACATATACCTTTCAGTAAAGGTCACACGTACACACAAAAGCAAAAGTCAACCCCAAACTGCAAATAATTGTCTTGTACTTACAAACCCTTTTCTCCAGGCACTCTTTAAAAGTTCGGTTTTGAATTTCAGCAGATATTGGAAGCTTAAGAGTGGGGACTCTGAACATGTAAACTAATTATTGATTTTCCCCCTTAAGACAGCAAGCTCATTCAAAGGAAAAGAGATAATCCTCTTAATGTTTTGCTCTAAGAACCTCTAGGAACATAGATAAAATAACTTTATAAATAGGTATCCATTGAGAATTTATTTGCATTATAATAACAGGGGCTGATGCAGTGCTCTTCTAAAACCTATTATTTGCTGAAGGACTGCTGCCCATACAGTTTTAAAATGTTTCTGTATGAGTAAGATCTCACATGTTTTATGAAAAACTGTTCTGTCTAGTATTTAAAACCAGTTGGTCCATTTACTTCAGTCAAGTTAATTCTAATGCCTTAAAACTGAACTTTTGTCACAGTGACACCTCATTTCTCCAGAGGTGGTTTGCTTGTAGCAGATGTTCAGCTCTGTTTACTAATCTAGGAGTGAATGTATTTCAAGGACTGGAAGACATTCTTTCAATTTTTTTTTTCCTTCCAAAAGCCATCTGTATTTTTTCCTACCTCTCCCATCACCTTCTTTGTGTTTTTATAATGTATATAATTATTGAAGCACTAAACCCTGTGTTTACTATTGCTCAGAACCAGAGACATTTATTCTTACATATCCTGTTCTTTCAGTCCTGATCATGAACAAAATCAATAGTTTATTACAGGAATAATTTTTCATCTGTGTCACTTTCAAATTGCACCTCATAGTACTCTAATATACAGAGATATTTCCTGCCACCTTCATTTATTAGTGAGCAGGTCTTAAATTAGAGGCAAAAGGTTTAATGAAAGTAGTTTTCCACTTGCAAATGTCAGCTTACTTCTTATTTTCAATGAAGTATCTCACAGTATTTGTCAAAACAAAGAACTGAAGCCTGGCCTGATGACACCACTTCATCATGATGACACCACTTCAGATATACTGTAAACCACTGACTGTGTCATGGTGGCAATAGAAGGCACAGAAAGGGGAGAAAAACAATTAAATAATTTTATTTTTTTTAAATCCAAAACCACAGAAAGACCCCTAGCAAAACCAACAGTTTACAGATGGCTTAGCCTGGCTTGTTTAACACTAAATTAATCAAGTTGCAGTTGACAATAAGACTTCATGGTTTTGCTACAAATGCAGCAGACAGTAATTTAACATGAGATAATCAAATAATCACTGTTTCTGACAGCACTAGAAGTGACAGTGCTTCTAGCAGGTAAAATGTATGCTGAACATAGATATTTTTAGCAGTACCTAAGGAATCATAAGAAAACTGAGTAACGTGGCACCTAAATAAACACAACTGTTGCATCTTCCTTTGCTTCTCTTGGCTTTTCAACAAGACACCAGGAATTATAAAAATTTTTCCAGTTGCCTAAATACTACAAGAGTGCAAGGAGTTGTTTCCACCATGGATCTCTTGCTTAAGTTACCCTTCTGCTCCATGAATTCAGAGGCAGACCATGGCATATCTTATTCAAATAAATGAAAATATCCACCCAGAATAACGGTTCTGTTCTTTCAACAGGAAAAGGAACCCACACCAATATATTTTTAGAGCAAGAATTCTTTCAAAGGTGTAAAAAAGCGATTTTGTAGAGACCAAAATGAAACAATTTTCTAGCTGCTTGGAAAGAAAGCACCTCTCTACCATTTTTCCTTTCCTTCAAGAAATAAAGACCAAACAACAAATCAAGCTGCAATTTCCTCCTCTATACCTGAGGTGACTTTTCGTCCACAATTAATTCTCCCTCTCTGATCAAACTAAGAACTTGCAATTACTGATCTTTATGAATTAACCCTTCCCTTTGCACCCAGAGAATTTCTAAGCCCACTAAATTCTTTCATTTGATTGACAGCTTGAGGGTGAGATCCACTTTAAACCCACAAAAAATTCACAGTAATATGCACAATTTTCCCAGGTTTTCATATTTTTGGCTAACAAATGTAGTCCATTTTTGTTTTTCATGTATAAATCCTGATTTCATACTGAAGATTCTATTAATAATTTATCAGACAATTGGACAAAAAAAATATAATTGCGAGAGTCAAGTCAAAGTTTATCATGTCTGTAGCAGTTTTTAATAATTTCTTAATCCCTTATAAAACCTTTATTAACAAAGAGACTAAACCAAAGGTGCATTCAATTATATTTGCTAAATTTTGTACATTGGGTACTGGCTGTCCATCTTACATGGTTTAAATCCCCTTTGTCAAGTAAAACCATGAAGATTTTGCTTTTAATAGAAAATCATCCAACACTATCAGGAAATCACACAGAACTTTTCAGCTGAATTGTTGCTTATTCCCTAATTGCTTAAGGTTTTGGTATTTACAAAATAGTTCAGGAACACTGTTGTCAGAAAAATATTTAAACAATGAACTCTACTTTTTTTTTCCTATCAGAGGATTTCCATGTTTATGCAGAGTTATTTGTAAACTACCTCTGCCTTGCCAGCTTTACATCCATTCCCCAGCTGCAATTACAGAGAGGGAAAAGAAACAGTGGCTGAGAATGGCACAAGCTCACAGGCATCTGGTAATTTATGTGTCATGTCTCCCCTTCTGAGCACAGTGTTTATATTATCTTTCCAATTAGTTTTGCCTGGGCTCTTAAATTCTTTGGACTATGTGGGGCTAGAGATTATTCTGCTAGACAAAGTGAGTCAATTGGAAAACAAATAAAGAAGAGAACATCAAGTTAAAAAATGCAGAGATTAAGAGAGACAAGGTTACTGAGGCAAAAGGATGTCAAGAGAAGAATTATAGTCCCAGACAGCAGCTCCAAAGTAGTTCCTAAAACCTTCTGTCTTACTAAAAGAGTAACTCTCCACAGTTTTTAGCTCTGTAGAATGCAAAGGTATCATACTGAAGGCACAAGATTTATTTTCTCTGTAGTCTAAGAAGATAAAGGAGCCATTTAAATCTGTTTAAATACACAAGATGTGTGGGGGCAGACTATGAAGCAGAAAGTACCAGCGATTTAAGGAGCAGGGTCACCATTCCATATAAATTTGGTGTGTGCTCAGCCCAGTGGAATTCTCATCCCAGACACAAACAGCACATTGATCATCAGATTTCAAAGGTTTTCTCTCACTGTGTGTGGAACAGTGTGTCAAAGTTGTTACTGTAAAGAAGGCAGCAAATGGGTGAAAAAGAAACAAATTTTTTGAGTTATTCTGTAGTCTACATAGCTACTACATGGAAAATTTCACTTATTACCTTTTCACGTTATAACCCAGGGCACCACCAATGAAAAACAGATATCTTGACTTTTTCTACAGTTGAGCCTTGGTCTGTGCCATGCCAATTCTGCTGGCTGGCATCCTACTCTGGCTGCTACAAAACTGATGTCTATAGCCTGTGAACAAAACCATGGTCTCTCCTTGTCCAGTTAAGTAGAAAATATTGTTCATTTTCAGTATTGGACAGATGTTATGCCTCTTATTCTATCAAACTTTCATCTTGGATTAGAACATCTTGTTCTCTAGCATTTCATTTGGAAAAGTCTGTTAACACTGTTAATGCCTGCCTTTTCTTCTTTCCAGTCTTCCCGCTTTTAGGTAATTTATCAAGTATCATAAAATGAGATAGAGTTCATTTTCCAAAACAAATAGTCCCCAAAAATCCAGCTTTTCCATTCCTTGCTGTCCAGCAGTGGAGTTTGCTCTCAAATCCTGCATTTTTTGGTGCTAAATTTCCCAAATGAGGTGTGAGGCCAAAATCTGTGAAACTTCTTAGTGGTTTCCATCTGACTTTGTTCAAAACAGCCTCTCCAGTGCAAAACCTGTAACATAAACATTATCTTTTGAGATTTTTTAGTTTCCTTTCCTGAGGGAAATATTGTGTGGCTAACATTTAGTCCTCGTGGCATAGATTTTGTAGCGTTTTACTACTTTTCAAGATTTAAGCCACAATGCAGATAGAGTTCACTGATGCTCACACTTTCAGCCCCACTGTGTACTTTGCCAGCCCCCCAGTGTCAGATGTTAAGGTCAGAGTTCAGCTGGTGTCTGGCTGCTGAGTGGTATTTTGTCCTCTGAACAAAACAATCGCCAGCAGGATCTCATGTACTCTGTATCCATCATGTTAGCACTTTTCCAGCATCCTTATCTCTGCCTCCAGGAAGCAGTGTTGATGATGTTCTTTCATTATCCCAAAGCAACTGTGGTGAAAGGTGAGCGAGTCCTTGATGAGGCTGAGCACACAATGGGGCCCGTGCTGAACTGATACTGCAGGATGCTGCACAATTTGCTAACTAGGTTTGTGTCATGAGGCAATTATTCATTTAAAGCTGTCTGAAAACAATAACTTAAGTATATTAGGAGGCTCATTTTTTTACAGCTTTGCCAGCGATGGGGTCACATAGCCAGAGACTCTTGCAAAGCATTATTTTTGCTGGATGGACTCTGGCCTTCCTGTCCCTTACCAGCCTCTAAGGAATCTCTCATGTTGACAGGACCTTGCCTATCTGTGTTAGGAGATTTTCCAGAGTTCTTCACATATGATTCTTCACATAAGATGTAATTCCCCAGAATTAAACATTTGTCACCTCAGATATATCAAAATATCTGAGAATATCCTTTTGTCATACTGGGAAGGAGGCTGTAATCATGCACTGAAAAGGTATTTTCTCATACTTGTTATTGGAAGGGACATCTGATTTGGAGAAGGAAGTCTCTGAAGCACCAGGACTTTCCTGGGAAGAACTGGAGCAGATGTGATAGAATCTGGTTGTTTGCTGTAAATGGTGAAAAGATCCTGTCCCTCTCTATTCACCAAAAAAAAGTGTGTTAGTATGGGCTAGGCTAATGGCAGGAGTATCTTTCAGTCTGAAACTTAGTGTCCTTTTGTATGTTTTTTTTTCCTTGCATCTGTCAATGCCTCATCATCTCCATATATTGACCTAGTCCCAACTTCATCTTCTTTCTCATTGTAATGAACAAACTATTAAAAGAAGAAATGTATACTATTTTAACTAGTGCATCTTTTTCCCACACGTATCCATCTATTTATCTATCTCCGATATCCATCCATCCCCATCACAATCAACATCACATACTAGAAAAAGTTTCATCATTGCAACACACCTCACGTGGGAAACGGATTGTTATTCCCTTTTGTGTAAAGCGAGAGCAGCATGGACAGGAAAAGTATTTTTTACGGAGGACTGCTGAAGTATGCACATATAGAAAGGTTTGAACCATTGAATTAATTTTCTCTCTACCATTTATTTCATGCAGTATTACAATATTTCACTGAATAGTGAATATCATCTGCCAGAAAAATTCTTGAATTCTTCCAGATTTTACATGGATTTCACCTCAGAATAATCCAGTGAAAATTCCTTAAAAATTGCATATAAACAGTGATTCTCATATTTGAAACTTTGTTAATAGCATTCATTAGCATGAGATGACAGAAATGGTGAAAGTGCATGGATGCAGCAATGGAAATTTAGGAGTATTTGGAACAAGTGTTTCAGTTCTAGTCTCTGTCCTCTTCTGCCTCCTTCATCGTTTAGTATTTTATCAGTCTTATTTTATAAACACATCCAACTTCATCTTGTTAAAAGGGCTGCTTTCACTGTTGCTTTGAAATCCTGCCAACACCTCCCTTATAATGCCCCTGATAATCATCAGGTAGCACTGTGACTGTTACTGTCACACCTTCAGCGCTTTGCAGGTGTTAAAATTTGGGAGGCAGCGATCACTGGACTGAAATTTTCAGATTAGTGCAATTCCTGTGGGAGGAGGGTCACAGTTTTCACACTGATTTTGGTAGATATGAGCCCAGCACAGAATACAGTAAGATAATCTGCAGTACTGTCAGCTGCTAGCTACACACAAATGTAAGCACCTTTCAATTAAATGTAGTTTGTGACAGGGAGGGGAGTTAAATAGATTGAGCTTTTTAAAATAAAACTGTCTTCTAGAAATAGAATTTATTCTCTACAACTATAATGCCAACTTTTTTTTTTTTTAAAGGCAAATCTGAAGACAGGAAGCCAGGGCTGGGATTTGGTAACATCAAGAGACTTGTACAAAAGCGATAGCCATGAGCTGAAACATGCTTTGTTTTGACTTCTAGAAGGAAAGGTCTGTGCCTTATCTCTGGCAACCCTATAGGGATCTGTAGGGATCTTCTTTTTTTTAACTTTTGAACGGGCTGAAGAGGAAATTGCTTTTTCAGATCCTATAAATAAATTCTGCTCATGAAATCACGCACTGCAAAGCACGAGAAGACAGTCCCCCTCCCAAAGGGCAAGTGAGCTGCTTGTATAACATTCACAGACCTCAAAAGCCCAGTAAAGAGGTGTCTGGGACCTGGAAATTATTCCCTCTTATATTCTGTGGCTCTGCAATAGGAGGGTGAAACTTTAATAGTACAACCAAGACATACATGACTTACAAACCCTTTGCTCCTGCCTCTCAAAAATCTCTCAAGTATCCATGATTAAGTAATTGTAAGTAATAAAAGTAATAACTCTGCAGCACAGTAAGAAAGCCTAAGGCATCACAAACATTTATTTTGGGGTCTGGAGAGAAAGCAGAATGATTATCAGTAGGTTTTGAGGTGCATTTGAGATTATAGTGAGGCTGGAGTGTTCAGTTCTGGTTGCTGGTTCAGAAGAAGGAAGGACACTGTTGAGATTGATAAGGTCAACAAAATGATAGTAACTAATTCAAAAGCAAGATGTCAGTGACTGAAGTTATAAGGAAGGGATTAACCTATAAGCAATTTAGGTGGAATGTGTTTTTCAGTACACAAAGGGTAACTGACACACAGGATGAAATAAATTGGCAAGGTCAGCATCAAATGAGCAGAGAAATCAAGAAGAAATGGGATAACACTTTTAAAAAACACAAAGTAAAACAATGCCCGGCATAGGGGGAAAGATTCCATAACAACTACAGATCGCATCCATTCTCAAAGTTGACAAACACAAAATAAAAGTACAAGTGAAAGGTACAGGGTGTCCTTGTTCTTCTGGGAAACACAAAATTACAGATTCAGATTACAAAGCCTGGTAACCAAGCATCTGTGGATTGGGATACAATTTCTAGGCAGAGCAGGTGCTGACAGATGTTAGGGCTCTTTTTATTATTCTGTATCACAGCACAGCAGAGGATGTTCATTCTTTTTTCTTTTCCATTGCAGTGTCAGCCAGCAGTTGAGAGAAAAGGCTCGAGGAGAGAAAGAGAAAGGATGAGAAGAAGCCACTTTTATAATACTGCAGAGAAATAGAGTTTGGTATGAGCCATAAACCACATTTCACAGAACAGCAACCCCTTTAAATCTCAGACACCAAATAAAAGGCAGCTCTGTCACTTTCTTTGGTAGTGATTAACATGTGGCATTCAATACAAAACACACACATTTCTATTAACAGAAGGTAAAATGGAAAATATTTATAAACAATACAGACCAGTCTCAGGATGAAAGCAATTTATGGAGGTTAACTGTTAAAAAGAAAACAACAAGGATTTAGAGAAACAGAGGAAACACTCAAAAATTCTATTGGAAGAAACTAAATTTGTTTCGACATATTCATATTGATTTATCTAAACAAAGGATCTTGCTCCTCGTGCTACTCCAGCATTGTGATGTGAAAAAGAACTTTAATTATTTCCAGAAAGAATTGGTATTTAAAAAAAAAAACAACAAACTGTGATGCCGAAGTTTGAAAGAATAAGTTTTATTACAGGGAACAGAAAATGTCACAGGAATCACTGGAAACTGAGCCAATGTCAACATTTTGAATAAGATGTAAGAATTATAATGATAACAATACTTTGGAAGAGCTTGCATAGGAAAACAGAGGGCAAGAGAACTTCAGAATCATCCCAGAGGAATTTCTGGGAGAAGTGGGGTGTGCTACAGCATATTTGTCATGCTGTTTGATGTGAGAAAGCAAGACAACATTATTAATTTTGAAACAATCAAAGGTAAAAGGATGAAAGTCATTGTTTCCTGCTGTGAGGAAATTCCTATTAAAGATATAAACCCAAAACCTAGGTAGAAAGCTGCAAGAGGCAGCATTTGTAACAAAAAATCAGGGAATACTTACATTTTTATAAAGCCAACCCCAAAAACTCTGCCCTGACTGTTGCTAACAGGAGCTTTCTAATGGCTGTGAGGCAAAAACCAAATAAGTATTGGAAAAGATGATTGTTGTATTTATGGCACAAATAGAAAAATTAATAAAAAATAGAAAAACTAATAACATTGCTACCAAGTGCAACACAGCTAAAGAGGAGAAGTTCCAGAGGAGATGGATACATTAGCAGTTGAGGAAAACAACACAAAATTACACATGTTCAATTCTTACTTTGAGATGATCCTGTTCCCTCAAACGACCACTTGGACTCTGATTAGTGTATGAAGTATTCTGCTGGAAAATACAAAAAAAATTCCACAGTATAAATATTATGGTTTGCAGAGGGACTGTAGTATTTTGCAGGAAAAACCCAAAACAGTAGAACATAATCATCTGCAGGAAAATCCAATAGTCCTAGGTTAAAGTTAATCCCATAAAATATATATCCATATATTGGAAATGTTATTTGGGAGACAGATGTTAAGAAAAGACAAGGTAAGAATGATGCTGTTCCAAGCATGCCTGTCTCTAGAGACAAATATAAGCCAAAATAATTTGGAAATATATTTGCTTGAAGCGATGAAAGAAATCAGTATCTCCACAGTATCATCCTTTGTCTACAGTCTATAACTGTAGCAAAGGTTGTTTCTAGTAAAATGAGCAAAATTTTTTGTTGGGTTTATTTGCTGTTAAACTGAAAGCTGATTTTTTTTTTTTTTTTTTTAATGGTGCTTCAGTGTGGTGGACTTCCTGTATAATTGCCTAGAGGATGATCAAGAAATGAATCATGGTATGGATGTGGGTTATGTTGCCCAAAAGTTCCAGCTGAACACAGAACACATCAAAGCTGAACAGGAGCAAAGAGAAGTGACTTTTCTAATGTCATAGGCCAGGTCAGGCACAGCAGCAGGAATAGCATCCTGCTCTTTGAGCTTTTAACCTCACTCTCTAGCTCCCACACTTCACTGCCTCAAAGGCAGAGATTTCTACACCTTTCTCTCTGATATGTCCATGTGCACCTTTGTGCTTCCCTTCAGTCGAAACTCGTGGCTTTCAATGGAAGTTCTTATTTTGAGAGGATAGAATTCTGTCAGTGACACAGATGTGTGCCCCACATTGCTGTGTGTCTGTGTGCCACCACTCTGTGCTCATCAAATCTTACTACTGCTTAAAAAAAAACTCAGTTGGAAAATATTGCCAGGACTGCTGCATGCTTTTTTAATTTTTTTTTGAGCTGTCAAAAGAGGAGGATGAAAAAATAGTGACACAAGAACAATTCAATTAAAAACAAAACAAAACAAAAATAAGGACTCTGCATTCTCTCTAATGAAAACAGACATTACGTAGTAAAGAAAAAAAAAACAACCAAAAAATTCTCAAGCAAATTAACAATGTTGAATTCTTCTGAGAATATCTGGCCACATACATATAATAAAAGTGGGACACTGGAAGTACAGTGAGTCACAATTCAAGGTGAGTGGATCTGGTAAACTTTGTGGGGTTTCTGAGGGCTAAGAAAAGTGAAAGTCTAAGGGAACATCCTGAGGTGGATGGAGTTACACTAATTAAAACCAGCTAAAATGTGGTGGGAAGGAAAGTAGCTGTCAAGACAAGGGAAAGCATCCATGAAAAGTAGAAATTAGTAGCTAATTGTAATAGACAAATGCACAGGTCACTTTTTTCACTGCTCTGCAATTTAAAGATTTCCTAATTTAAAGCCAATATAAGATAATCTATTTCTTATTGAAACCAGAAAGAAGCCATGTACTTAACTCAAGAAGCAGGATCAGACATTTACGTTCTCTTAGCTCTGCCACGGATTTTTTTCATGTGACCTTGGACAAGTCACAATCTTTCAGTTCCTTATCTCTGGGTTGGGGATTATATCCCACCAGCTTCACAGAGGTGCCGAGAGATAAACATTTGTTCAGATAACGGGGTGATAACATCTCAGATACAAAAATAAATTAGAGCTATTATCTCCAGGGCAAGGGTAGAGACCTTGCATGCATTTGCACTGCATTTAGTGCAGCACAAGCTCAGTCCTCACCAGGGTCTTTAGATACCATTGTGATACAGATAATTAATGGCAGAAATAACTGTTCCAGTACAAGCAAGTAACTAATACAGGAATAGGAAAGGCATAACAGATGAAGCCTTTCACACCACAGAGAAGCTCTTCCAAAAATGTCAGTTTAAACAGCAGTTGTTGAATCAAAAAGTAAAGTTAAGGCCATTACAAATGCAAGACTGAAAATTGTTACCTTCTGAAAGAGTTTTATCAGGCTACTAAAAAAAGCTGCAATCCCAATTCATAATCAGCAGCCTGGAAAGCCACAGCTGTGGGAGCAAAGCTGTGCTGAGCCATGAACCTTTTAGGATTTGTTCAGGTTATGAGCAGCCAAAGGGATCTGGCCAAATTCGTCTGTCCCACCAAAGGCACCATGACAATTGGCAGGGGCTGGCACACCATGGGGGACACCAACCACAGATTAATTATCACAACAACTTCAGGCACTAATTCATTGTCCATTTTCAGAAGGAATCCCTGGGTTAGGTGTGAGCCCTCTCAGAAAAAAGTTTCAATGAACTAGACAGAAAATAACCTTAATTCCAGCCCTGAGAAGTACTGAATTATACACATTGATTCATAAAACCTATAGAAAAAAATTGCACTGATAAATGTATATATGGCCATATCGGTTTCTTCTGCAATAAATTATGCAGGACTTTTGCAGAATGGGCAGTGAGAAGCTATTTTTCTGTTAATCTGGCAAGATTCATGAATGCTAAATTCACACTGAAATAAAGGAAATTAAGGACTCGGTGTATAATACCTCTGATGAATAAATTTAAAGAGGTGCTGTGAAGAATAAACCTGTTCCTATAATATATTCACGTTCAGGATGGCTTAATGTATCTCCATATGTAATATATTTAATTCTTTTCTAATGCCAGTCATATGCTAATATTGTCAACTTAATTTTGGCCATTCATAAGACATGGCATCT
This sequence comes from Parus major, assembly GCF_001522545.3. NCBI lineage: Eukaryota > Metazoa > Chordata > Aves > Passeriformes > Paridae > Parus > Parus major. Next base: position 111,596,687 of record NC_031768.1, read on the forward strand.
GGATAAAAACATTCAGAGATTAAATCTTTATATTCAAGGAATCCTATAAATCACAGTATTCAACCTTTTCAAAAGTGATTACTGTCCATTCTGTCTAAGCATTGTTTTAATCTTTAAAAGACTAATATTAGTGTTTCCACAACATCATAAATCAAGTCAAAATCAGAATGAGGCAGACAGCAGATATTTACTCTGATGACTGAATCTGTCATGATAAATACTAATGCCTCTTCAGCAAACATTGCTATAAATGGGGATAAAAATAAAAGGCAAATCAGTTCTGTGCATTTAGGCGAAGACTTCAGAAAAAGGGGCTGTAACTTCAGGAAAAAAATGGGCTGAGGAGACTCAGGATGAGTTGAATGTCCCTATGAATTCAAAAAGCTCTCTTCAGCTTTTTTGAAATGACCATATAAACCATTTTATACAATATTCCTGTATTTTTTTTTCATGAGGAAAAAAAAAAAATCAAAGAAAAAGAGGACAAAAAGTTTTAGGGATTTTAGGGATTTTTTTGATAAGGCTTTTTTTTTGGCAAATCTAAGCTGCTCATTTTATAATTCTTTACAGGAACACAATTGTAAAACAATTTTTCATCTCTTTTAATATAGTTATTTGGGAGACAACCTTCTGGCCTGAAAAATCCCTTTCTTCTACTTATACTCCACCAATGACAGACTGTTAGGAGTAAAAAAAGCAAAAAACCCAAATCCATTAGTCTTTGCAACACTTTCAGGGAATATACATTTGTTTTATGTGAATGTGCACTATTTGAGAATAATTTGATTTAAATTTGACCTAATACTGACTTGAAAGTAATTCTTGGGCTGCAAAGTAGTTTAGGTCACAACTTCTTCTGTCCTAGGCTGCAGGAAAAAAAGTGTTGCTTTCCAGCCTTTTAAAATCAGCTTTTCTAAGAGCTGAGACAGGAGTTAACATAAGAAGATACTTCTCAAACTGTGAGTTAAAAATTGCCTGCAAATAGATTCTCCAGCAGCATCTCTGTCTAGGACTTTCCCTTCTCCTATTAAACAGTTCACCAGCTCTGCCAATCTCCCACATTCTCTAGCTGGAAAGACATGTAGGGAAAAAGAGAAAAACAAACAAAAAAAATGATAGGCAAGCTTTAATTATTCTGCAAAACAACACAAGTTTTTCAAGTTAAACAAGAAATAGCTGAAATTTTTGCTTTAGTAATTACATATTATTTTTTTAACATTTTATTTGCATTTTTACCAAGTGAGCCACCTTCAGTTTTCAAATTTAAAGGCTCAGCTCCAACTTTCAAGATTTGGTCTCTTCAGCCACCAAGCCTTGGAGTAGCTGCTGTGGGGAAAAGGAAACAGAAGACAACACATGGCCAGTGATTGAGCAGCCACAGGGAGATTAATGTCTCTCTATGACTCGTGATTGGGTTCTTTTCCCCTTGAACTGAAATTGATGAGAGGGAGGCAGTTTTCTCTCGTTTGGTCTTGGTTGTTTATTCTTCTCTTATCTGCATTACATGTATACAAGGTACAAGGAGCTACGTGCACTAAGATAGAAAGATGCAAAATGGCTAAAAAAAATCTTCTTCAAGGTCTTTTATATGTCCATTTACCAAATTAACAGATACCAACTAAATTATTTTTCTTAGTGACCCAATGACCCAACACCTGAGTGCTGCACTGCAGCATTCTCTATCCAATCACCTACTACTACCCAAAAACCTCTAGAAGAAGAAGATGAAGAAGAAAGGACAAGAGACAACACCCTAAATCTTCCATCTGGTCTTCTGTTCTCTAAACTGCTTTAAACTCCAAACTTTAACTTTTACACCCAGTGACTTAAGAAACTTTCTAATTTACACATTTACCATCCTAGCTTTTTTATTTAACCTTAACAGTTGTTTTCAGGATGTTATATGAAATTCAGTGCTTCTTGGATGTCAGAGCCAGGTATTAATTTGTGATAGAGATAGATTTGTGCCTCTGACTTCAACAATTAATTCACACCAAAACCACAGTATTTGTTCAGGGGTGAACAAGCTCTAGCTATGAGGAGGAGGGGAAGAGCCACACAATGAAATTGGTGATTTATTCCATATCTTGCTTTAGGAATAACCCTAAAACATGCCTGGGTGACCTCACTTATTTGGTGCATCCCCTCCTTCAGGCCCTCAGCTTTTGCTGTGCCCTGCCCTGAGGGCCAGGCTCTCTCCTGGTAGGACAGTGTGTGGCTGCTGAGCTGTCACCTCCAGCACCCCGTGGATGGAACCTTCTCCAGCAGACCCTGCTCCTTTGATACCCACGGCCAGCCAGCAGCTATTCACTCTGTCAAAATTCCTCTTGCGCTTGCAAATATTTATTGTGAGCTCCTAGGTTGGTTTAGGGGATCTCTAGGGTGTCATTTTTGCTCCACAGTGCATTGTGGAGATTTTCTTCATCGTGCTGTGGGTCTTTTTTTTTATAAAGATCCAATCCCTGGAGAGTGAGGTCGCAAGACCCACTAACTGTGGTGTTTAGCAACACAAAGACAGTGCTCTGTTCCTATAAAATTCAGCAAAGCTTTAGGCAGGGAGATTTACATAGTGAAATCCCTTGGCAATAGAATTCATCAGCCCCTGGAATTATTGGAAATGAACCAGGGCATGCATTTATCAGGGTGTGCTCCATCCTTTTTTTGCCCTGGCAGACTTGCTCTGCAACATTTTAATTCTTGCTGTTAGAGGGTGCTCAGAGTGCATCCCTGCTACATCATTCAAACTGCAGCTGAGCAAAATATGGTAAGGAGAGACTCTCATTTATGACAAGGAAGGCAGCAAGTGGCTTTTGCTCTTCTGTAAGTCCTGTCTGTTCCATTCAGAACTGTTCATAATGACAAAGATATTAATATTTTGTGCTATTGTAAAGAAAATACTTGAATCACTTAAAGCTTCAAAGTAACAAATGAAGTTTTGTTTAATAGTTCCTTTAGAAAATATTTCAGTGCAAAGATCTTACAAATGTTGGTGACAAAAAGGCAATTGCATTATTTCTAAATGAATATTGTAAGATTTTAGGACTGAACATACTTGGAAATGCCTGTACCATAGTCCTATAGAGACAACTGAAACAATTCTTCTAACTGCCCATATTCTTGTTTCAGAATTTATAACTAAATTCAATGTTACTTTCAGTATCTGTGAATCAGTATTTTTTAAAAAGGAAAAAGGATTTTTTTTTTTTATCAGCAGCATAGCTGGATGCCATAATTATGGGAGAAGGAAAATGTTATCAGGGATGTTTAAGGACCAATGAAGGACTTTATTGTTGTCATTAACATTTGTATCATTGTTTTATAATTACTTAATTTCTCATAACTTAGATTCTTAGATTGTTGTGCTAAGTTCTTGGCTAAAAATAATGGCATAAAAAGTAATAGAATTATTTATATTATGGAAAACAGCAACTTATAATTCATAATCAATCTCAGCTCTATTTTTATTCAAAAATTACTATTAAAATGTTGCCTGCTATCTAAATTTTTCTTCATAAATGTAGAAGGTTAATTATCTTATTTACTCAAGGTTTATACTCACAAAATGCTGGACAAGTAACTGAAAAAAACTCAAATCCTGAATAGTTCAAGAGCCAGTCAAACTAAAATGGACATATACACACAAAAAAACCACAAACAAACAAACAACAACAAAAACAACCAAACCAAAACCACCAAAACAACCATTAATTCAGAGTTGTGCTCCAGCTTTCCAAATCATTACCACACACAAAGGCCCACCCAGAAGTGAAGACTCTCCCCCAGCAAAAGGCTCTGTACACAAACACCTTCAGAAGCTGTCATGATCTTGATATAAATTACCTGCTTACCTATGTGATAAGTGCTCTGAACAAGTTCATATTTTCATCACAGAGATATGAAACAGAGGTGTGGCAAGGCAGACAGATATTTTAATTTAATAGAGAAAAAAAACCAAATAAATTATTAGCCAAAACCTCCAGGGCACCTTGTAACCTAGATCTAGGTCTTGTCAGCAGCCAGAGGTAACTGAAGGGGCAAGAAAGTAAAGGGAACACCAATTCTTCCTCTATATTTTTATTGGCATGGAATTATATATCCATTTCCCTGCAGCCTCTGGGGGTCCCCCTGAACTACTGAATTTTGGGTTCCAGCACAGAAAGAGACATGGGATACGTCAATACCAAGCAAGACTCCAAATCCTGTCCTCTTTGCACTCATTTGCTTGGTGGGGTTCCCCTAGGAGAGCCAACACATGTTTAAATGAAACCACATGGTGGATTTTTTCTGCTGTATCTTGTAAAACTCAGTGACATGGCATAGTGGAATTAGTTAAAAATGACTTGTGGTTTCATCATTTTCCAAGCTCCATGATGCTTCCTGCTTTGATTTTCAAAGACCACATGTAGCATTAGAGAATAAACCAAATTTCTCCATGTTTAACCCCTTATTTTATATGCCAGCAGACTCTTTTTCTCTACAGACTCCCCTATTAACCTATTGAAGGTGTTTACCTACAGAAAATAAGTTAATATCCCATCTTTTTTAATACAGAAAGCCATGACTGATGATGTGCCTCAAGAGTATGTCAACAACTGAATATGTATACAACTGAAAGATTCAGCACAGCCAGTGCTTACAATGTTTTCTCTTTTTTTTTGCTTTTTATTTATGGCAAGGTATCAATAAAAAGCTGCATCTTGTGGACTGAACACCATTCCTTTTTTAGTTTCAGGGAAATAACCTCACTGGTTATTATGGTTATTATGGCTCAACATTGATGATGCTCCTGTGGCAGTGAAAGTTCACAAATGGATTGATGGTAAAGGCAGCAAAAGAGGCAATGAAAAATAAATAGCAAAAGAACAAAGAAATAAGAGTTTTTACAGACAACTGGTTAATTTTGTTGGTACAGAAAGCTGGGCTCCACCATTCCTTGACAAAGTGAATAATTAATACAATAAATTTTGTATTGCAGAATTTGTAGTGACAAGATATTTCTAGAGGTTAAAATGGAACTGGTAATTATGCAGAGATTAATTCTGATGAGTGTGTTTTGAAGGTACCAGAATACCAAATGTAGAAGCAACATTTTTCCTCTTCACTACAAGGGAATATTTGTGTGCACCTCAAACAAGTGAAATATGAAGATGAATGGTGATTTTTTTTTTTTTCCCCTGACAAAAGTATCTGTTTTAAAATGAAGTTTTAAGAGTCAGGGGTCTGTGTTTACAGAAAAGTGGGAATGAAGTGGGGAAGGAGAGATCCACCATAATCTCAAACAGAAAAAGAGGGGAACAAAATATTTCCTTGTATTCTTCTTGTGGAACCAGCCTTTCAAGTTTCAAGGGGCTTTCAAGTTTTAAATTTGCAGATCTCTAATAATTTTTCAGTGGAAAAAGGCACTTCTGTGCACTAAGCCCATTAAAATATGATTGATTTTCCAAGTGACTTGCTACCAGGATAAGTCCACATTTCTCTAAAGCTACGTATCTGATTTTAAGATATACATTTCTTCAGTCTGGAATGCACAATATAGGATTAATTATTCTAGACACTTGCAACATAAATTTCTGGACATTTAGTGGTAGAAAAATCAGGGTGAGGAGGAAGGGAGAGAGGCTCTAACAACCCTGGTTACAGCCAGCTATGTGTAATAAAGTCTTTAATTAAGTAGTGCAAGTGAACTCTGTGAGCTCTTTTGGGATGGGAAGGTGGAGAGAGTGGGATTAGAGCCCACAGCACTAAATCAACACACACAATTACAGGCACATATGGTGCAAGTGGAATTCAGTAGAAGTTTGAGACATCTGAGGCCAAATCAGCCTCACTGCTATAAAGTTATCCCGGTAAAGGATAGCAGCAGAGGTCATGGCAGCTTATGCCAAATGTAAAAACGAGAACTAGAGGCAGGAAACAGTGTTCAGATGTTACCAAGATTTAAACCTGTTTTATGTCTGCTCTGGGCCTTCCATTTGTCCAGACACTGCACACCAAACCTGCTCTGACCACATCAGGTACAGCACAGCCTCGTTTTTTTAACAGCCGTGAAAACAGCAGTGCAGCTGTGCTTGTGCTACGAGGGATATTGGAACATGTTTGTAAAAATTAATTGGTGGGCATTAATATATTTATAGCTCCCCTATTCCCATTCTAATTGCAAATCAGTTAGAATTCTTATCTTCCATACGTAGTAACGAGATACAAACCCCTCCTTTCAAGAAGACAGAGTAAGGTGAGATAGGATCAAGAAATGGGACAAAATTCCCAGCTGTGCACTGCAGAAAGTTCTCTGTGCAATGAACAGTGGCTACTAGGGCAGGATGAAAAAACTCCAGAACCTTTACTTCATCAAAGTTATCTTACAGCCTGAGCTTAAAAAAGGATTCTACACTTAAAATAAAAATTTTAAAAAATACACTGTACCAAAGACAGAACACCTTGTCTTTGTCTTTTTAAAAAGAGATCACTACATCCATTCCCTAACTCATAAACTTCAGCCCAGATCAACTGAGTCTTAAGGAGGCTGAACAAACCTTTTCTCAAAATCTTCTACTTTAAGCAGGATAAGACTTTCCACAGCCTAAGGGCAATGGAGGTAGGAAAAGAATTGGCACCAATTTCCAACTTGCAGATGCAAGCTTTTGACTTTCAAACATGCCTTCCTCACTGAGAAAATGATATAACTGTGGATTTCTTTTATTCATTATCATCTTTTTTAGAAACACTTTTTTCCTACAGAACTCAAATTTCTGTGCCATATCTGACTTATGAATAAATTCATAAAGATTACTTCTTATTAGCAAATTCCCTAACTTTTAGAACAAGTGGTATTAAAATCACTCACACACCTGGGAAAACTGAGGAAATTATTATAATGCAATCTTTACATATGGTATTGAGGCCACATTGGCTGCAAGATGACAGATTAGTACTTAAGGACTTTGCATACTGCTAACCCCTTAATATCAGCTGGTATCATCATCATGACAGGCAAACAATATTTCTGCTGGTCCCAGCAGTTCAACACGACATTTATCCACTGTAGAATACAATGCACGTATCCAAGTACATAGATGAAAATAGAATTTTGAATCAGTGCTGCACCTGAAACCATTTATTCTTTTGATCAAGGAGTCTGCTAAGAGAAACATTATTGATCTAGGGCTCAGAGCAGCATTGCTGTGCAACAATTTTATGAATATGTGGTCCGGTAGTGCTGGGGATTTTGTTTCCTTCCACGCTGCTGTTAGGGAAACGTGCTTCCAGGGTTTCCCTGTTTTTTCAGAGTGCTAGCTCAGGGATGGAAAGGCTCCCTAGATTAATTAAAAGCTGTCTCAGAGGTGGTGGGGAGATGAGGCCATGGCAATGGGGTGGGTTACACCTCGTGGGCTCTCCAGGTGGACACAGGCAGCAGTTTTTTGCAGAGGCAGGCTGACCAAGAAGGCAAACCACAAGGACAAGAGACAAGAAGAAACTAAAGTGGCAAAAGGCAGAGGGGGAATGAAGCTGGCATGGATACAGACCATTCCTTGGTTAGAATCATATCTGCTCCTTTGTGGTTCCCTTGTGCATCCATGTTTTACTTCCTGGAGGTAATTTAGTAGTTAGTTACCATTAATATTGTTTCTAGGGCTAGAGACAATGAGCCCAGGGCTGCTAAGGCAGCTGTGATAAATCACAGGGAAGCCCAGCCTGTGCGTGGTGGGAACAGTGTGTCAGCTGAGGGGTGATGGATTCTGGGGGTTATTTATTCCAGAGGATGCCAGGGTGAGCTGGAAGTGCAGTTGTCCCTGTGGTGACTGCAACAAATCATCTGATTAATAAAGTTTGTATTCTAAACCCAGCGATCTTGAAAAGCCTATGTGTTTTCTACTCTGCCCATTTTTCTCTCCTTTTGTTTTTAAACCTTTTTTAAAGAAATGGCTGCATTTATTATTTATTATTTATTTCATATTTAGCAAGCAGGTAGCAAAATGTCACCACAAGTGGGCACCTAATTAAACTAAAAGTCAAATAAATACATAACCGCTGTAGTAGCCAGCTGTCTGGAAATGTTGTCTAACATTAATATGAAGAACACCTTGAGTCTGGATAAATTTTATCACACAAATTTCTGCATCTAATGAAAGCTAGTTTAGTTCTCACGACTTCTACTTCCCTTGCAAAATGAGTAAAAGAAAAGGAGAAAAATTCCCACTTATTTCAGACTCCAGCATCCCCCAGTGCTGAGGCACACTTTACCCCAGGTTCAGCAGGGTAAAAACATGATCTGATTCAATCCTCCACAAAGGTAGCTGGAGATTGGTGGAATTTTTGAAAGAGGGGCTAATGAGGGGAGATAAGTTACACATGTCCAATGCAGGAGAGCAAGTTGCTGCTGATTAGTGATCTTCTGTAATGGTAATGCAGCCCAGTCTTCAGGGGATTGCAATTGATCTCTTTTGAAGATACACAATGTGCCCCCTCAGTGACCCAGTCTCTGAGGCTGCACAGCACACTGGCAGTGAAGGATGAGAGCAACTTTGAAAAGCAACTTTAAAAGTTTAGTTTAAATGAAGACAATTTCCAGGTATGACTGTTTTGTTTATTTGCTTGCTTTTAGAAGTGTTGCATTGCTGGGTCCATGCTACTGCAGTTAATAGGTTTAAGGGCAATTTTAAATCCTAAATATTGGTGTTGTCCTAAATATTGGTGTTGTTTACACCCTGATGGTTACAGCAATCACAAGTTTTGACACTGCTTGCTTGCTCAGTGGCATTGGTTGAAAGAATCCTTTCCATGAAATCAGAGAAATCTGCAAAATCAGACTGAGCTGTGCCATTCCTCACAGAAGTTTGTTTGAACTTTATCTGCAGAATTTTACTGCTGTGGACTCTGTTAACTTCCTAGACATTTATTTCCACTGCTTTTCACTGAAAAGAGATTTCTACATCAGAAATGGGGAACACAGTTGACATAGATGCTCAGGGAGTAAGAGGCAGAAGGACACTTGGTTATATTTAGAGAGGACATCTGTGCTGAAGTTGAACTTGGCTGCAGAGGGAAGCAGCACATTCCCAGTGTCAGGGGAAGAGGAATGCTTTGTTCTCTGTCCTGTGCCCCTCACGGAGTCTCTCAGCTCAAACTAAACAACACTGAGTGAATTAAGCAAGTTCATGCTCTCCTCCTACTCCAAGACAGCCTCAGCCAAAAGCAGTGGGAAAGAATCATCCTTAGGGTTCACCTGTAATGTTCTCACAAACAAATGGTGATCAGTGGCTAATTGGAAGTCCTGTATAGCTACCAAATTTCTGAGTTTCTCCAAAAAGAGCTCCTGTCATCAAGGCAGTGCTGCTTCATGTTTCCTCATCACAAGCCCTGCACAGCAGCTAGATGTCAATAAAATGTCCAGAAAGATCATTAAAATGTGACATGGAATTCACTAAACTAGATTTAAAAAGCAAAGCCTTCTAGCTCCATACAAATTTTCTACTGTCAGGTCCCAATTCAGTCATTTGCTTATGAATTATAAAGCACCCCAATTTTACACAGAACTTAATTAATTTTCTGAGGGAGAATGAACTCCTGAAACATTTGAAACAGAGATATTTTAAGAAAAAAAAAATTGCATCCTAAAGGCAGCAGAGCTCACAGGGCACCAACAATTTCTCTGTTGTGCTTATTCCTGACTAAAATCCTTTCAGCCAAGCTATCTAAGCTCTGTACTCTCACCATCCTTGGCTATCTTCAGGCACACAGAAATTTACTAAAGATGGGTTTTAGCTCATCTTAGAACATCATAACGGCAGTTCCCAAAGACTCATGTTTTCCAAGGCATTTTGGTGTTGTAACTCCAAATACCTGCAGCTCTAGAGGTGCTGCTGCTTTGCAGAGCTTTGTGTGCTCTGTTGCGAGTCAGGGTGGTCAAACCCAGCACGAATCCGTGTGCAGGCATGCAGCTTGCCAATCACAATTCCAGCACTGAAGGGTTGTGTGCTGATGGCTGCTGTGCAGCCAACCCACCTGTCAAGACACAGGGAGAAATTACTTAAAATGAAGAACCCCTGGTGTAAATCAAATATTGATGAAAGGAGGCCTTTAATCACCTGCCTGCAGCTCCATGAGGCACCGTGAGAGTTGATTTCAGACTTATTTACTGAGTTCCTTTCACCTTTTCCCCCTTCATTAATTTGCTGGGAAATGCTAAATGGAGAGATGGAAACCTATTGTCTAAAGAACAGAAGTTGTTGAAGCGCTGCTGGTTCTGATATTCTTCCTCTCTACTTTTCTGCTTAAAGGAGACCCTCCCACACGTACACACACCATGCACAATGAGCAGAGCATCGTGGCACTACCTGTATATCATTCAAAACCACAATGTATTTACTCAGTGTTCTTCCAGCAGCATGTTTTAGACCTGCTCATTAGTCTTGACCCCTCTCTGGCTCTTTTTATCTTGGGACATTTGACCATGGGTGCAGGTACAAGGACTTCACAGCTTAAATCTCCTTTAATCAGGTGGTTTATCTTTGTTTGCAGTTCTGGTTAGGGGCAGCTGGGGGAGAGAGTTTGGAAGGAATTGGATGCATTAAGAGATAGGGCCACATCTTTCCACTCAGTTTTAGGGATCTGACTACTAGCCAGGCACGCTATTTTGTCTGGGGACTGTCGCATTTTTTGATTGTTTGGCGCTTTTGCTCTGTCCTGGATTAAGAAGGGTTCAAAGCCAAAAAGGAAAGAGAGAATGGAATGAAAACAGTCATGTGGGGGGCTGTGAAAAATAACATTGCTGTGAAGCTGGGATAATAAACAGTGACCCATGATGATCATTACTGAGCAGCTACAAAAGCACTGGGAAAAAGGGAAACATCACTCAGCTGCAATAGAGTCTTTAAGTGACTGGTCCTACAGCAGCTGAACATCCGCTCAGATGGTTGGGAAACCAGCAGGGCTTGAGGGAGCCCAGACATTTTGCTATTAAAAACCTTGATGTCCTCTCAGCACTGATGGCAGGAACACGTCTGAAGGTGCAGAGCATCTGTTCAGCTCCCTCTCCTGAAGCTGGCTGCAGTCTCAGCACGGAGAACATTTAACTTTCCCCCATGCACTTCCTGCCTGATACAGGATGCTGTCTCCCACAGCAATAAAGGAAATGATAGCCTCCCATATACATTCAAGTAATAATAAAATAAGAAGTAGGTAATAATAACCAGAGCCATATGAAATATGCACTTCATGAACCAAAATTAAACTGGAGAAATGGCTAAGCAGAAAAGGTCAGGGCTCATAAACTGAACATAATCTCCTGTGCTTTACGCCTCCCTCCCCAAAAGCAAATTAAATTTTAATGATTTTTGGAAGCTCTGACTGTTAAATACCATTTCCAACCTTCTGTATGAAATGACAGCATAACCCTAAGGCCAGTGGAAGTGGCCAAGACTGTGTGCTTTCACACGCAGCGTGTTGGATCATTCCCTTAATGTATAGAACATGCATCCTGCCGGGGTGATGCAAGCAGCTAGGCCTGGCAGTTCTGCTCAGAGCTCAGGACACCAAGGTGGCTGAGGATGGACACCTTCAGTGTCCATCAGGATCAGAAAGGGGGGTGCCAGGAGCCAAGCAAGGACGAGAGGAAAATGCAGAAACTGATGCACGGGAGGTTCCACCTGAAAATGAGGAAGGACTTTCCTGTGCAGTGGACCGAGCACTGGGACAGGTTGCCCAGAGAGGTGAAGATTCTCCTTCACTGGAGATATTCCAGAACTTTCCTGACATAATCCTGTGCCATGTCCTCTGGTATGGCCCTGCTGGAGCAGATGACCCACTGTGGTCCCTTCCAACCTGACCCACTCTGGGATTCTGTGACCTCCGCTGCTCTAACTCTTACAGTGCCATGAAATTCCCTCCTAGAGCAGAAGACAAGGGTGCTGTGTCAACTTTACACAAAATTAAACATCCACACTAACCATTATATGTTGGGAGATAAGGCTTAAATTATTCAGCAAAGGTAATTCATAGATATATCTCAAAAACTGCAAATCTTTGCTTCAGAACACAGGTGTGCTTTTTTTCTCTTTTTATTTTTCTCACTACTAGTCTATTGATATGAGTATTTCATATTCTGAACTCTATTCAGTACCCATAAATCAGGATGATAGAAGAAAATTAAAGCCTAAAATGGTTTCTAAGATATTTCTTCAGCTTCAGATGAATTTTTTAGTCTTTGAGTGAAATTACAGGTATTGAGCTGGGAAGTAAAACAAAATTAATGTGGACCCCAGCAAGAAAATGTTTAGGACCCTGGTCTAACGTGATAAAGAAAAGGAGCTGAGTCTGAAACACAGCAGAGGCTGTACCTAAATCAAACCACAGGTAGCTCCTTACACCAAATATTTCCTCCATGTTCATATCTACTGCTAAGTAAACAACCAAAATTGGCAGCAGATTTTAAAAGGGTTGTTGGTGGCTTATTTAGTTACTTGGACTGGTTATTTGGTTTACATATTTGTTTAAAGCTTGTTTGTTTTCAAATAAAATGAACACAAAGTGCAAGTTAATAATAATTATTAAATATTTTCAGACAAAAAAATCAAACTGGAAGTGATAAAGCTTTCTTAAAGATATTCTTCACTGACTCAGATGTATCAAATAAATTTGCATGAAAAAAGGTTAGGTTTTTTTGAGAGCTTTCTAAGCATTCAGAATCATGGCATTCACATTAAAAGGCAAAACTCCAAAATACAAACAAACTTCAACTTTCATTATAAAAAAATGTTATTTCTACTGCCAACCTGTACATCACCATTCACTAAAAAATAATCTGCAATGATGAATCTTTCCTGTTTTACAGAAGAAGAAATAGAAATTAGATTCCACAGTCAGCAGGAAAGTCTGGACTAAAACTTGTTCCCAGCTCATCCTACTCTGATTGCTGGACACACTGGGAATTAGAATTAGTGTTTGTACTCTGTGTTGTTTAGAAGTATGGGAAAAGTGACTGGCAGAACACAAGAAAGGCAGAGGAGATGCATAAATGAAAAAAGCAAGCCTTTTCTGATGCGAGACTGTGGTGATGGCACTTGCAGAACAAGCCTCCCTTTACAAAAATCAGATCATCTCCAGGTCATTATCACACTTGCAAAACCTCTGAGCATCACTGACTTTGCACAGCTTTTGTGCTCGCCCATCTGTCATTGCCTCCTTGTCTTCCTCCCAGCCGGGGAATGAATGGCACGGAAAGCAGCAGGGTAATTAACGGGGCTGCTATCTCAGGAGGTGCCCCCTCTAATGTATTCTTTAGAGACACACAGGGCAGTCGGGAGCACTCCTGCGCTGCCAGGACCTGCAGCTCCTCAGCCCCAGATCTACACTTGGGGGGCTGGAGAAGCACTAAACACACAAAAAATTAAAAAAAAAAATTAAAAAAATTTTAAAAAAGGATAAGGAGACTCATGCCATGCAGATAAATGTATTTGGTTGGAGGACTGATTGTCATTTAACTTTGTCATTTAACTTTCCAGCCCACGCACCTTGTAACAAGCTCAAAAAATAAATGAGCTCCACAATAAACTCCAGGGGCTGCTTGCAGGTGAGAGGAAAGCTCATGGCTTTACAAACAATGTGATGGGTGAAGGTATGGGCGTTAGCATCTTTGAAATATGTCTTGATGCCTCTCTTCAAGCAGCAGGCTTGTTGCAGAGCCCAGAGAAGCAGCTTGGCTCCTGAAACAGGTGAGTGGGTCGGCACAAACCTGAACTTCTGAACTTTGGGGTAAATAGTAGGTTCAGAGGGGAATTATTCAAGGTAGGAAGTTTGGGAAGGCTGTACCTTCCCAGTATCTCAGCTGATGGGCACCGGGAGGGGGCAATCGAAGGCACAGAGAAAATTGCTCTTGGCAACACATGCCAAGAGCAGGCAGAAAAGCTGGTTTGGGAAAGGCTTGGCTGAAGGGGAGTGTGCAGAAATCTGGTTAAGGCAAATAGCAGCAGGAGTGTCTAGATCTGGGCCCTCAGTTCAGGAAGGACATTGAGACGCTGGAGAGAATCCAGAGGAGGCAACGAGGCTGGTGAGGGGCTGGGAACACAAACCTTGTGAGGAATGGCTGAGGGAGCTGGTTCAGCCTGGAGAAAAAGAGACTCAGAGGTGACCTTATCACTCTCTACAACCTCCTGAAAGGTGAGTGTAGGCAGGTGGGATTGGTCTCTTTCTGCAGGCAGCACTGACAGAACGACAGGACACACTCTCAAGTGGCTCCAAGGGAAATTTAGGTTGGATGTTAGGAAAAAGTTCTTCACAGAAAGAGTAATAAAATACTGGAATAGTCTGCCTGGGGAGGTGGTGGAGTCACCATCCCTGGATGTGTTTAAAAAAAGACTGGATATGGCACTGGATATAGCCATGGTTTAGTTGAGGTATTAGGGCTGGGTTGGACTCGATGATCTTGAAGGTCTCTTCCAGCCTAGTGATTCTGTGGGAGGCGGTGTGATCAGGAAAGAGCAATGAGGACTGGGAAGTTCTCTGCCTTCTCTTCAAAACCTGCAGTCTAATAGTGGCCCAACTGCAAGTCTTCTGTATTGCCAGCTTCCTGGAGAGGGAAAACAGGGAATTGTTTTGTTGAACATGTGTTGTTCCTACAGCCCCAGCCCTCCCTGGGCCATTATAGCACCAGGGTGGAGGGACCTGGTGCTGGCAGAGCAGCCCAGGGGCTAGGCAGGTGTGCTGGGGGGGCTGGACAGG